>NC_068366.1:22134853-22269853 GCF_020536995.1 Dreissena polymorpha
TAGGTAATTAAGATATAAAACATACATATAAAAATTTACATGTTCCCTGTCTGCCGAACCCGATCCATGGACTATAGCCACAAGAGGTTTCTATGTACCTATGTAGCCGGATTGCGCCCTCAGAGCGCCCAACACCGACACAGATCACGCTACTCTCCGGTCAAACACAATACTACATAGGACTGCTGCCTTTGTCACCATATTATCAGAATCATTAACGTGCAAAATGGAAACTTTCAACTGTCCTTTCACTTCATACATAAGCCATTGCCGATCTTCAATGATCGCTTATTTCCGAGAGATGCATTTTATTTTTTTCAAAATTCGAATTTGATATATGTTTAACTTATTCATTTAGATTACATTATTTTCACTATAAATATTGACTTTGATCCAATTATCATCTGAAAAATACGATTTCGCGATTTCTTCAAAGATCGAGCGAGCCTTTTTACCTGTTTACTTATATATATCTAATTTAAGGTTTCACAGATGTAAAGTTGTCGTGGCCGAGTGGGTAAAGCGATGAAATTGAAATCTTTTGGGATTTTCCCGCGCAGGTTCGATTCCTGCCGACATCGCATACTTTTTGCGTCGCGTTTTATTTCTTTTCTAACGTAATTTGATTTAATATAGCACATAAGCTATGTTTATTGTTAAATATGTTGAAAATTGTATGCACATCCTTCAATTTTAAAATTAAAACAACGTTATGGCTAAATTGATTAATTTACTGCTGAAAATACGAATGATGCATGTTGCATTTTTATTTTTATTTCAAAAAGTAAACGGTAAATCTGTCTATTTTTTGGTATTTTTGCTGTATATAGTGTTTCTATAAAAACTTAGTTTAAAATATAACTTAAATGATACTATTTTGAATTTTATGACACTTTGTTTTTAACCGACCCAATTTTTACTTGGCTGAAATCACTTACATTTCATGGCGCTATTCCATAGATTAAAATTTGTAAAAAATAAATGTCTGTAAAAGAATACTTATTTTATCTTGTTTAAACTTTAAACACCTTTACTGCATCTGTACACACCAACTGCATGCCCATATTTGGAAATTTGAATGAATTATGGAACTTTTATATACCCCAGGGGTGAAAATTAACTGGACAAAAGCCGAGCGTGAGGGTGGTTTTGAAAAAATCGGTATATTTTTTTTTAAGCATGGAAAGCTACCTACAAATTTGCATGTAGTTTAGTGAAATGATGCTGATTAGAAAAATAATTAATTAAATTATATTTGGATATGTGCCCATTAGAGGTGCGCAAGCTTAAAAAGGTAGAATTACCGAAATTCCCGTTCTTACACGTTGTAGCATGGATCGGGTATTGAACACGATACACGTGTGTATAAGCACCCTATTGTAGTCCCGGCGGGGTTATCAACTGCACCAATACACCGGTAAGCAACCAGGGGAATATCATATAAAAAAAGAACTATCATGCATGTTTGATTTGTTAAAGTGTGTCACAAAATTTCCCTAACTGCCGATGTCGGCTATAATTTCGGTATAAACATGCAAAGAAATTAACATATATATAATGTTAATGCCGATATGTTATTGGACATTTTGTATGTCAAATGTTCATTATTTGTATTAAAATTAAGACGATTGTATTGAACACGATACACGTGTGTATTAGCACCCTACTGTAGTCCCGGCGGGGTTATCAACTGCACCAATACACCGGTAAGCAACCAGGGGAATATCATATGAAAAAAGAACTATCATGCATGTTTGATGTGTTAAAGTGTGTCACTAAATTTCCCTAACTGCCGATGTCGGCTATAATTTCGGTATAAACATTCACAGAAATTAACATATATATAATGTTATTGCCGGTATGTTATTGGACATTTTGTATGTCAAATGTTCATTATTTGTATTAAAATTAAGACGATGCTTATTTGCCAGAAAGCGTTTATTTCAAATTCAAAACAAGCAATAATCATACATAATACCAAAATATAAAACTAGCAAAATGACAACACTCTCGCTTAACGCAACGTTCAGAAGCACGCGCACTTAACAAAATTATTGCAACTAATGCAAGCTGTAATTAATATGTGACTACTTGCTATACAACCAGTATCATGCGAAAATTGATCTTATTTAATTGTGGTTCCCTCTTTGAATTTATGTTGCCTGTCGACTTTTAGAATAATGTGTCAGTAAGAAATGTATTGCTTGCTCTACAACCAGCAGCATGCGAAAATGGATCTTATTTAATTGTAAATCCCTCTTTGAACTTAAGTTGTCAGTCGACGTTTAGAATAATGTGTCAGTAATAAATGTTTTTCTTCAGTTTCACATGTTTTTTAAAGAAAATTTAGTGAAAGATGCAAATGTGTCTTATTTATTTTTTTCTGTGTCTTCAATGTATCTTATTTATATGTGACTGCGTGCTTATTTTTTTTTCAAGAAATGAAAGATGCAAATGTGTCTTATTTTAATTTTATCCATGTCTTAAATGTGGCTTATTTATATAAGATAAAATGATATACTGCCAGTGTCATGCAAAAAAGGATCTAATTTCTTAATATCCACATTCACGCTTTGTTCTTTATTAGCACCGTCTTTAATTAGGCTATCTATTTAAAGTACAGATTACTGTGAACTTAATAGTTGTGCAACGGTGATGTTGATCCATTATCGTTGTTAATTTAAAATGTAGACAACAAGTTAGCAATTGATGAAATCAGTTATTTTGGAAGTAAATCTATTTTTTTTCTGTACAGTAGCCAGGTGGATGTGTATTGAGCGGATAAGATAGGGATCACCACAACAAGTTTCTAATACACAGTATAGACTTCCCCTATTATTGTTTTTGTTATTTACCTGATTGGAATAAATAAAGTGTTAAAGATCATTTCATGTGAAAAGCAGGATTTCTGACATAATTTCAATCGTTTTGCTTTTATACACAATTTCATGGAACAATGAATATATTGGCGCGATGGAACACAATTTATAAATCAAGCTGACAGTATAATATCATTTTTTAATTATGTGTAATTTAATTCGCATCTCTCCCTTAACTCGTTCAATGACACGTGAACTTATATCAATTATAAAACATCACGTGCATCATTAAATATTTTTTTTTAATTATGAAAACATATATGTTCTACATGGTTTTGTTTAGTTTTTTTTCTCAACCAGAGAGACATTATAAAACATTGTTATATATAAAGCGCTTTACTTTTCTACATTACATAAAGATATATCGATTTTTTTTTGTTAAGTGTACGTGCTTGACATATTTATAAAAAGGCAGTGTTTATTTTTGTAATAAAATCGAAAATTGACATTTAATTTGATGCAATCCACATTGTTTAGCGGCCAAGCGCAGTATTCCGCTCTCGGCGGCCGATGGTGTATTGCAATATATACAATGAAAAGCTGGGTTTCTGACATAATTTCAATCGTTTTGTTGACGCGGAAGTGCTTTTTGGTGGCCAAAAATACTATTGTTCCCTTTATTTAAACCTAAATCAGTATTTTTTTACACTTGAAGGTTTGTACAGCGGGGATTTCGGTACCGGCGCGGGTTTATGTGCTTGTTAAGAATTACCGAAATCCCCGCTAAGAGGCAACATATTATCCTGATTTATGCTTTGATTAAACATTGATAACTAAATTGCAAAAGTGTATAGCATATTGTAAATAAGGTAGTACGATATCATTTGTTTCATCAGATTTGTTTGGAAAATACTTTCTGAAGACTTATTATTACTATGTCATGTTATATTTATATATACTTTTGTGTAACCAATGTTTTAAATGTACATTTTACCTTTTTTACATTCGTTTACACATTTTTCACATTAATAAACTATTTAATAATGGAAAAAATATTCTGATAAGAGTGTTTAAATGATTAACACTAATATGATTGTGTACAAATCAACATTAATGCAAAGCCAAAACCCAAACATAATGACATATAGACCCTTTAAGGCGTAATATGGGGGATTGGCGTAAACATGGGTGATTGCGGCTCTGGGCGTACGAATGTAGCAGTACCGAAATCCCCGCTAATTATTTTCCAAAAGAAGTAACCGAATGGGAGATAATACATGTCACTGGTTGCTAATGAAAAAAAAAACACTATAATAATTTTGTTGACACTTGAAGGTTTGTACAGCAGGATTTCGGTACCGGCGCGCGTTTAAGTTCTAGTGTAGAATTACCGAAATCCCCACTGAGAGGCAACTTAATGCTGTCAAGAGTGCTTAATAATTAAAATTAATATCATTTTTTTGCACCTTAACATTCATGTGAAGTCAAAAAACCATTCATACCGATGACCTATTGACCCTTAAAGGCGTAAATATGGGGATTTCGGTACTAGGCGGGCGAATGTAGAATTACCGAAATCCCCTTTTCATCATCGCGCATTAGTGTAACATAAATTTTAACACAATATATGTAGGGAAACTCATATGATTCGCGTAATTTGAAAATGATTATTATGCTATAATTCGACCACGAAACTTAACGTGACTTAATACCGGGCATTATGGAATGGAGCTACGCTGGCCGTATTTGACATAAGACCCATTTTCGCATATTATCTTATCAATGCTTATATGAATTTGATTGCTATAATCTAATGCGTATTCGACACGGAATTATTGTCAAGGTTTTTCATTTTGTCAATATTTATCATAGCAGGGGACATTGCTGACATCAATATGGATACTGTTTTCATTTTCTGTCGAGAAATGATATGACTTATTATCAAGATTATTTTATAGTACGATAGCGTTCTCTCCACAAGTGAGATTTATTTGTACTGGTAAATTGCTCTTATACTCACCATTCGGACTCGACGATCGGCTCGAATAAAAATGTTAGTCGCTTAAAAGTACAAATTCATCATATTGAGCACGATTATTATTATTATTATTATTATTATTATTATTATTATTATTATTATTATTATAATAATTATTATTATAATATAGCTTTTAGAAACTTATACCTTAAAAAAAATCCCATTGGAAAAAAAAATCCCATGGGGAAAAAAAATCCCATGGGATTTTTTTATTATTTTAAAACACGATTTAACGCGTTGAAATCGCGAGAAATGCTCATCATTTGTTAAAAGGTAGTGTTTCTGAAGGTTACATGAATAAATCTCTAAAAATCAGAAAAAATTCCCATGGGATTTTTTTTCCCATAAAAAAATGGGATTTTTTTTCTATCAAAGTAAATTGAACGAAAATAAGCACAAATGCTTTAACAATGCTTAAAATCGATAACTAAGCACAAACGAACGTGTTTTATGTTTTTGAAAATCCCATGGGATTTTTTCTCCCATAAAAAAAGCTGGAGAAAAATCCCATGGGAGAAACCAAAATTCCCATGGGATAATGAAAAATCCCATGGGATATTACAAAAATCCCATGGGAACCCCAACTTTGCAAATAAAGTTCATAGTGAAGAAAACGCATTTAACAAGCAAAAATAACCAATTATTAATCACAAGTTAGACTTTTATCTTATACTTTATCACAAATAAGCAAACCTTCAAGAAAAAGGGTACTTAAGTTTGCGAAATTTCGGTTTCGCAAAGTTTTTCCGGTGGCCGTTAATACAGAAAATGCATAGTTGTTTCATTTATCTATAAACATTTAATGGATTAAATATAACTGATTAAAAATTAACGTTTTCAGACTATTATTAAATCTTTTCCCCAGAATATGCTGTCCTATTTATAGCTGAGCTTCCTATACCTTTATCAATGATAATCAGCGAGGTATGCCGATTAGAAAAATCGAGCTATCTCAATCGGACTGGTTCGGTCTTTTACATAGGTCGCCATTGTGAAGAATTTTTTCATGGTATGACAACTTAGACGAGCTGCTTCGCAGCATCGTCAAAATCAGATTGATGACATGTTTTCAGTTATGATATTCTTTTCTCAACCTGTTTGTAGGGAAATCATTTAAATTCGATAAGAAATAATTGTAACAGTTTTGTTTGAGTCTTCAGTGGAAAATTGGCTCGAAAAGCGGTTTTAAAAATTGCTGTAAAAGTTGTTTAAAAACAACGAAATTTGATACGCGTCAAGTTCTTTCTTAAATATCTATTAATATCCATGTTTTCTTTTGTAAAAGCTTTCAGCATACAATTCTCTTTACGAAAAGTATGATTTAATATGGATGTCCGTACGTGCAAAATATTGACGTTATTCTTTAACAAATTTAAATGTTTTTAATTCAATTATACAAGAACTTTAATCCGCTAGTGAGGCCAATTATATTTGCTGTCGTTGGTTCTGTAAGAAAAACAAAAATTTCCATTCGAATCCATTTGCGATTGTTTCCGATGTGAATCTTGAACAGTGAGTTTGTGTACGGGGTTATATAAAAAAAAATGAGGGTGCACAACTCATCGACGATGATCTTCGGAGCTCATTTAAAGTTAATGAATAAATCTAGCATTGAAGATCACATGGCGTTACATATTAAAGTCACACTAGTTTTATTTCTTTAATACATTTATATGTATTGGTGAAAAATGTGTGATAGCGCTAATGTACATGTACGTGAGCGTAATTGTGCACTTGTAGTTGTGTTTATTTGTGTTCCCTAGAGTCTATATAATGTTGTAGTTCCAGCTCAGACTATAAATACGATTGTGACCATACATGCATGTGCTAATGTCCATTCAATATGATTTGAAAGATGACGCCGTAAAATCTTTATCAGTTATTTACTCTCATCTAATGTCACACAAATGTGACTTGGTTTGTTTTATTGTGATTTGCTGCTGACGTGTCATTATTATACATGTCCAGCTGATGCAAAAAGTATACGAGAAGGCTGTCATTTACAGATTTTCCGTATAAACTGGTTTGTAAAACGAGGCTAAGTCTTAGCTTATAGTGTCTAAAGCGGTGATTTCGCGTGCACTGGTCGATAAGGCAAAGACAAACTAATCATTACCTAAATATGCGAAGGATATCTGACAAGGATAAACCTCGGATAATTAAAAATTGAAATTAGATTCCCCTGTTAAGTTTACGACGTTATAAAACATATTCAAAATAATCGTCATAATAGCAAACTCTACGCAGTTGTTACCTGTTTTATCTGTTAGACGCCAACACTTCCGTCATAAGTCAAAAACTTAAAAATCAGTAATGATTTTGAACAATTTACTGATGCGATCCAAATTAGTGCCAATTTCTACCATATAAATATCATTTCATTTGTATTTGAAAATGCAAATCGTTTAAATGTTCATAAGACCAACGACCAGTCCCCTACCCTAACTTGGTACTACTTATATACAAAATGTCGTCAATAATATTGTACGAAGAGATCGTCATGACTGAAAAGGAAAAATCTATATTAGAGAGATATATATTGTTTCACATTAAAGAATAACGCTTGTAAACAACCTCGGATATGTTTCAAATGATTTCTTGCTTGGCTAGTTCGCCGTCTTTTTTGGCAGACTTCACTTCCAAAAATAATGATCTTTACACTAGACATTCTATAATATCGGTCCGTTACTAATACTTCAACATTTGATGATCCGCTTTTTTGTCAATACAATCTTCTCGTTTTGCCACCAAAATTAATCTTAGGTCAAAACGACAGTCGGCCCTATTAATTCTATTTATTTCATGACATCGTTTGCACTTCGTAATTAATTCTGTTATAAATTATGTAAAATTACGTAAATTTTACGAAAGATTTATGAAATTACAAGGTCATCATTATGATAAGATAGGTGAATTGATAAGCTTAAACAATATCGATGTAATTACATATTGATGACAACAACATGGCGTTTTATAATAACTATAAACAACGATTTACCTTACAAATTTTTGAGGTTCGAATCCAATTTAACAAACAAATAACAGTAAAATGATAGCAAAAGGCAAGTCTTGGCCATTCTTCTAAGGTTTTGCGACCTATTCATGTAAACTAAGAGGAAGATCCGAAAGTCTGGAGTGTTGGCTGGAACTCATCAGCTAACGTTTTCAAACATGAATTGCCAAAATTGGTGTTATTGTCTCATTTGGCTCCAATCTGGCCTATAATCAGGCGAATATCGAACAAGGCAGCAGTTCCGAAAGCATATTTCGTAGAAGGCATTGGAACTACCAAAATAACGCCCGTTATATTTTACGGCCCACAGAACAATGTCGTAACAATACAGCCATAAAACCTATCGACAAAATGCGGTGGGTAATGTCTCTACCGATATAGAAATAAAGGAAAACAATTATTAAAACGCGTTGAAATGAACCATATATTAATTAAATACGTGTTTACACAGAACAAGTTCCACTCTTTTCTGATATATTTCGCCTAAATAGGCTTTTTCAAAGTTTGTTTTAACAAATTAAGTACATTTTCTTTCTATTTCTCAACACAAACAATTATATAATGACGTCAAAAAACAAATAAACAGGAAATGACGTCATGACGTTAAAACGGCAGTGACGCTATTTAGCGCCAGAAACACATGCATGTAAAATTCACTGTTACAGTTATAATGATAATGAAAACATAAATATTCCTATAATGAGATAACTAATCATAAACTAATTATTAAAACATAGATAATAATAATAATAATAATAATAATGACCAACAATAATAATAATACATATAAATAATAAAAATGAGATCAATAATTGTATTAAAAACGTCATTAATATAGTATAATGACAAGCATCATCATGATAAAAACACATATATTTTACTATTTGCAAAAAATACAACAAATGATTAAAGTAATTAAAATAATAAAAACTTAATTTATTTTAATAATAAATCAATTATCAAAATAATAACTATACTACTGCTCAAAATGATAATATATGTTTGTGTTACAATACAAATTATAATAACTATTTTATTAATAATAATTATAATACAAATAATAATATACTAGAAATAATAACAATATTACCAAAACGTCATTATCATTAAACATATCATCATCATCATCATCATCATCATCAACACTATCATCATCATCACTATCCTTATCATCATCATCTTAATTTAACTATATCATCACACTTATTATAATTATTAAGACCTTAAAATAGTTATCATCATCATATTATTGACAATTGAATTATTTTCATTAACTGAATATTGTTTTTGTGATAAAATACATGCATCAGCCTCTGACATTTAATTTCACTGTCTATATTGTTGCCATAATATTTCGGAGGTTGATTTCGTATTCAGTCCATTGGGAACCTCTGTTTTGAGTTTTTGTATCCATGACAATTCTTTTAGTTTTCGATACGATCCCGAATCATCCCGAATACACTGGAGTATGCTGACACCCATGTCGTCCATACCATGTTCGAGGGAGTTGAAATGTTCGGCAACTGGTTAATCCCTTTGGAGTCTGACATCCGCTTCGTGTTCTTGCAGTCTTTGTTTTAATGACCTCTTGGTTTTAACCATATACACAATCTTTGGCAGTTGAGGCAGTTAATGCCATAAATAATGTTCCATGCCTCACAACTTTGCCTTTTTGATAAGGAAACTCCTTCTATGCCGCCATTATTGTGTAGACCTCTTCCTAATATGTCACAAACAACACATTTACCTGTACATTTTGCATCTTGGTTCACCCCGCTACTGACAACACGATTTGTTTTCCCATGAACGAGAACATCAGAGATATTTCTATCCCTTCTATATGCGATAAGCGGGGTTGCAGTGAACACCTCTTTCATCTCCTCCGACTGATGTAGCAAGGGTAGGTGTTTTTGTACAATACTGTGGATATTCGGTAGTTTTCTTGAATATGTCAGAACAAGAGGTACTCTTTTGTTGTCTTCCTTATTATTTTGCTTGGTTTTAAGAGATTTTCAATGCTTAATTTATCAGCACGTTGAAACTGTCTATCAAGTAACTTGCCACTATATCCACGCTTTCTAAGATGGTGTCTGAGTTTTAGTTTCTGGTGTTGATAATCACCTTCATTGGAGCATATTCTTTTAAGTCGTATGGCCTGGCTGTATGAAATGGATTCTTTTGTTTTTGTAGGATGGCTTGACTTTTGATTCAGATACATGTGTTTGTCGGTGGGTTTAGTATATAATGATGTAGTCAACTTTGAATCTTCGAGTTAAACAATTGTATCCAAAATGGTTTGCATTCACTCTCATTTCTACCTGTAAGCTTTCGTCGATCTTATTGGCATGTTCCAGGAATTTATCAAGCTGATTCCTTCCATGAGTCCAAAGCCCAAACCCATCATCAATAAACCTCTTATAAAAGATTGGTAGATATTTATATTCCATCAGCTGTTCATCCCATTTACGCATGTAGCTGCATGCATAATTTCTTCCTAGCTTTGATCCTATGGCAACACCCTTTATCTGTTTATATTCCGTACCATTGAACATTATAATATTGTTGTTAATTACAGTTGTAATCATGTCTTCTACCGCTTTTGACGGGATTGTCTTATCTGATCTTGCATTCAATGCCTCTCTACAAGCTTCGAAACCTTTTTGTCTCGGAATGGACGGATAAAGTTTGACGACATCAAAACAAAATAGTAGCGCTCCTTGTGGTATCGTATTTGGAATTTCTTGTAGCTTATTTAGAAAATCTGTTGTGTCTCTGATGTAACTTGGTGTACTTTCAACGAATTCATTCAGTTTCTTTTCTGCTATTTCTGCCATATTTTCCGTTGGTGTTCCAATTCCATTGACTATAGATCTATAGGGGTTGTCTTTTGTAATGGATTTTTGGATTACCTTTCACTCGGGCTACCTGCGGATTTTTAGGTATCAAATAATCCTTTAATTTTTTGCAAATCAGTCCCTCCCTGTATAGTTTATTGGCTACCTTCTTGACAATCTTGATCGATTCCTCTTTTCCATTTCCATTGGATATCTCATATGACTCCTTGTCACTCATTCTCCTTGTCACTCATTTCCTTTTCTATATTCATGACATAGTCTGTTGCGTTCACTACTACTATTCCGGACCCTTTGTCTGCTGGGCGAATAACAATATTGTTATCGTTCAACAAAGTCTTGATAGCTTTCGATTCTTCATCACTTACATTTGATGCAATTGTATCTTTAAGGCCACTGATAATGTCTCTCTTTACAGTTTCGATATATATATATATCAAGGTTTTTATCCCTCCCAGGGACAGGTGTGAAGTTACTCTTCTTTTTTAACCATGGTTTGGTATCTTCTTTTAGCTCACTCTGCTTTCCATGGAAGTATTCTTTGAGGCGCATACGTCTTCCCCACTCTAGTAAATCACTTTGCAGCTTGATTACATCATACTTATTTGTAGTTGGTATCAAACCTTTTGATAGAAGTGTTATTTCATGTGGCGTCAATTCTCTAGAAGACAAGTTTACCACGGTTGATGACAGGTTAGCATGTACCGAATCAACTTCCTTATTCCTAAATCTTCTTTCTGGGTGTGTATGTTCATCTGCTTTTTCTGAGGAGCATTCGATACTCGATGTGATTTGACCTTCAACTGTTTCACTTATTGACTGTGATGTTTCTATTTCATCTGGCATTGGTTCCTTGTTATACCAGTCAAATTTCGCACTTTTTGTTCTGCTGACAGTGACGTTGGAAGTGTGGCTCTTATTTTTCACATTTAAGAAATCATAATGTTGATTTTCTAGCCTTAAGAAAATTTTGTGTTTTATCTTGTTCTTATTTGTTGTTGGTTCAATGGTCAGCTTCGCAGTTGCGTTATGTTCAACACTGTAAATCTGTACTATAGCTGAATATAGTGTAGCTACATCATATATTTCTGCCTCTGTGGCCCATGAAGACACTCGGCCATCAATGTATAGTTGATTAGTCATATGGACACTGGTATTTCTTTCTATATATATTGAGTACTGATCAATATTATTGTTCATATGCTCCACTATCTTATCCCGGATATGTTTATGTTTTTCTTGGGAACCATAGATGTCTAAAGCAATACACCTGTAGAAGCAGTTTCCATCAGCCTTTACTTTTGTCACATAGAAATCATCTAATGAGTTACCTTTGTTGTGAACATTAAAATTCAAAACACGTGCTTTTTGTAATTTCCTTTCTTTCTTTTGATGTAAGACTCTTTCTAATTCTAATACGTGTTGTTCCTGTATTTGAAATGAATCCGTTGAAGCCCTTTGTAGCTAGTTTCGTAACGTCATATCTGATTAAAACAATGTTTATCAATAACATCAGTGGGATTTTACAATATTTTTTAACGAAAAGTAGAAAATCGAATATAGCCAACATACATTGTGTATGCTTTATGAAGCATCATCGACTCTGTAGTTTAGTGTGCTCTAGCTGTGTATAAATGTCCTCCGTGTTTGGTTTCTCATGTCTGAGTTCTGGCATAAATATCGTTCGGCCATGCCTTAATGTTTGTTACATAAAGGAAATCTGTCTGAAACACAAGATACGTATGCATTTCTAAATATTTAAATTACCATGCTACTTTTTTGTTATTTGAACAGTGAGTATATTCTGGTGTTTTGTTGTTTCTGACATGCCATCAACAGTATATTCACCTCTTACTTATTTCGACGAGAGACATGTCAATCGCAGATCCATGCAATCTAATTTCGCAGAAAAATTCTATTATATTGGGTTGTCGAACGCAGTGAATTTCTTGGCCTATAGCGCCTAATGCCGTGTGTTCGCGTGCATGAGTTGATTAGGCATGGTTACCGTAATGCAAATCATTCCAATAAGAAAAATATAATATTTAAGTGAGGTGAAAATTGCATAATAATGGGATTGTCGCCTACTCTACTTGTATACTCGCTGTTGTTTTATGTTTACAAAAACTATAGCGATTTAAGAAAAGATCGTGGATACTTAATTAAAATCAACGCCCCCAACTTGTTTACCCTCGTTGTAATATTTTTTCGCTATCACCATTTCTTGAATATACATTTAAATATTGATAACGGGTACACATGAATGACCAGTCGCGTTTAATGAAGTTAAAAATGTGGCAAACCTCTCGATGATGTTCTCTTAATTATTACGTCATCAACTGTTCTCATTGGTCATCTTTCCTGCTTGTTAACAAACTATTTGCTGAGATTACCTCCCATGTATGGTAACTTAGTCGTCTCTATTTATCTGCCATATCAGATGACTATCTCCGCATAATGGTAACCTCCCATATCATTTAACCAACTCTGCTCAATGGAAATCTCCCATATCAGTTAACCAACACCGCTAATGGTAACCTCCCATATCAGTGAACAACTCCGCTCAATGGTAACATCCAATATCAGTTAACCAACTCCGCTAAATGGTAACCTCCCATATCAGTAAACCAAAGAATAACTATAATAATAATATATTATATTACCTTTGTAATAGAATTGAAGTCATAATTGATGATAAAGTACTAAAGGGCAAAACAAGGGGAAAGCAAGTTATGGAATTCAGGAGAAAAGTTAAGCTTAATGACACGATAAATACATTAATAATTAGCTTATGAAATATCAATATAATAATATCAATACAACTAGAATATGACATTTAATATAACAAGAATAAACAACGATTAATCTGATTAACAATGGGATTCGTAGCCAATAAAATGTTTGAATACGTTTGTAAATTCGATGATTCAATCAGTGTTATGGTAATCATTATAATATTGTCACATTGGCAGACACGTGCACGATTTTAGTTTTTGACTTGACTTTGTCCCTTTTTTAATTATATATAAACAGTATAGTGTTGCGCTCGATTAGCATTTTCACGCGTGGTATTTCAAGTGCTAAATATATCTTACAATAAATGCACGCGCTTAAGTAAGTGTGTGGAAGCGGGAATGTACGTTTGAGTTATAGAACGTGCACGTGTGCTTATGTAACTGTCATTGCATATTTGTTCTCGATTATGCATGTGTACGTTATTGTATACGATGCCAATGTGTTAAAAATGTGTTCGAACACGCTAGTATGTATATAATAGTGTCGATAAGTGCGTGAAAGTTACATTTTTGTGTATAAGCGCACATGCGTGACAGCGCTTTCGGAAGAAGGATCGCCTCTCTAGTTGAGTGTGCGCAATTTGCTGTGTATAAATGTGCCATGTGGTGATCATCTGGTTTCTTCTATCTGAGTTCTGGCTTAGACTGGCTATAGATATCCTGCGGCCGTGCCTCACCGTGCTAACTTGTGTTAATAACATTAAAGGACCTGTCTTTAACACGACATTAGTATGAATTTCTTAACATTTGCACTAACATGTTACTTGGTCTGTTATGTGAACTTTTTGTGTATTCTGGTGTTTGTATTGTTACTGACATGACATCAACAGACCCATTACTTCTTTTACGAGAAGTGTTTACTAGCATACTATTTAATACCACAATGACCGTCGCCCATATTTGGGTTGTCAAACCCAGTTAAGTTAAAGCTCACAACGTCTAATAAAGTGTATTCGCGTGCATGAGCCGATTAGACACGGTAAAACCCCAAAAATTATCTGCCAATACGTGGATTACAATATCTCAAAAGGATAAGCATAGCGTAATAATGAGTGGTTGCTGACTTCACTGGTATTTGCGCTCTTGTGTTACCTTCACGCAACAGTTCGCAATGATAGCGATTTAAGACAAGATTTTAAAAACACGCCAACGATTAGTTTATCTTCGTGTGAATATTTCTTTGCTTAAACATGTTTGATATAAAATCGGAAACTGTTTATAGTTCATGTCCAGTTTTAAAGGTAACTTAATTGAAAAAAACGTGAAAAACTACACATTCCTATTCTCCTGTTAGGAATGAATGATAGTTCAAATACTTTCTGCTTATGATTAAAAGAGGGCAAACTTCTTTCAGCAGTTACCTTGTGTATTAGGTAAACCGGAGCTATTGTCACTTCAACAATTATTGCATCTTTAAATAACCAAAGTATTATATTCTATTCTAAATTGTAAGTTTAAATCCATCATTGTTTGAAATACACATATGTAGTTTTCATTCTTAATTACTAAGGACATTTGCCTTTAGTAAGATAATAGTGTTATTCCGTCCGTACAAGTGCAATTGTCTCTCCTCTCGAAACACGTATATAAATTGCAGTAAACGTAGTTATCGGCAACACATATTTGTGTGTGAAAGTTTTCGTGTGTTCTCGAACGATTGTTGGTTTTATATAAATCTAATAATCAGATGTTTTGCAATTTATGTTATTGGTAGCATTGTACATATTTTAATGTTGTTTTTTATTTTGGATAATTTGAATATTATTTCATTTCATAGTTTATTGGCAATCCGGCATTCTGCATTGGATATTTAAAAACTAATTGATTATTGCGTTCGATCAACATCTTTCTTTGCTGGTAAATTAAGAAGAAACATTACAAAAATACATGCCGTTATGTCAGTGTATACATAACTTGATATTAAACTAAATCAAAAACCTATAGGGTACCATAATTAAACGACCAAGTTTGAAAACACTGTATTGCTGAAACAGACCCGCGCAAACTCGATTCCATCAACATTTTAATAACGGACAAAGTCGGAATATATGCTTTACACCATCCCCACCCCACCATAATACATAATGTATTCGTTTTGCGACAAATTCTATTCAAAATAACAGGAAGTTGTGAACGTCTGGAGTGTTTGATTGAGCTCTTCATGTTGCGTTGTTGAACTTGTACGGCCACAATTCATGTGAATTTTCAATTTTTTATCCCGCGAATACTATTATCAACATTGGTGGAGCTCATCAAAACCTTTCTAAATTTGTGTGACGAATATTGATGTGATTGTTTGTCTCAGTCGGCTTCCATCTCGAATCTAATCTCGAAACTTTTGCACGAGATCCTGTACTCTAGAAGGCCTTTTCCGCCGGCTTTATCCTTAAGCGGAATAAGAGCTATTGACACAATTGCCGATCAATTCACGGTACATCGCACAATGTCGTTACCCGTGTCAACAAATGCTCATAAAACAGCAAAGTAATCGCGATGTTTTATGAGCCCGTAGATATTTTCCTCGAATGTTTGTTTTATGGGGCATAGCGATAATTTTAGCTTGCGATGATAACAATTTGTCATCATCTATAAACTGCTTTTTTGTTGTACTTATATAACTTGGAGTTTTTATGTAAGAACAATACATATATTTAATACAAGATTGTGAGTTTGTCTATCGATATGCGTAGTATGAACACATCTATAGAAAAGCGATGAATTACATGTTTTATGTAAGGTACCTACACACAAAATTTCAAGCCAAAACATGCATTGTATTTTAAGTAAACGTAAAATTGACCTTGACTGGTCAGAGTACTGTGCTAGGATTCATGAAATTAAAGAAAAAAACGTGGTTTATTGTTGTATAACTTGAACAAATGTATGCGACAGAATGGAAATCCTTTATGTAATTAGTTTCTGAATGGAAGATATGTTTGGTGTCTGGTTAAGTCGATATGAACGTCAACACGTCGCAGTATTGTGTACAATTTGAGAAAAGTGTATTTACCTTTACATACACATATTAAACAAGATGCCAACCATGCGTTGTTTGTATCTGGTATGTAGCATTTGGTGTATATTCGAGGACCATAGTGGGCAACTTTCCAGGTATAATGCATGATTCAATTACCAAAATGTTACTTTCTAATCACACTTGCAAGTGTTGTAATTATATGTTAATTTGTAGATCTTTTCGACATATAATTTATAATTGAGCAGAAAACACTCCATAGTTGGATAAAGCCTCTGTTATCCTCAAGAGTATTTGAATATACGTGTATGTATATTTTATTGAATATATAAATTACGCTAATTGAATGGATTGAAAACAAATATATGATATAACTGCTCAGACATTGAAATTTAAGAAATCGATTTTTTGTTCCTGTACGACTGTTTGTTAAGTACAAATGGAATCATGAAAATACAATTGAATAATCACCTTCAAGTGTTCCGACCCCTGCACTGCAAATTAAACTCAAAATGAATTGCATTGAGCAAAAACCGACACGATAAAAGATAAGGTTTTTAATTGTAAAGGATATGCAGTGTATACCTGAAAATCTTTCCAGGAGTTTGCAGATTGGATGAAGCCCGCAGTGCTTTAAAAATATCGATAATTTGTTCTCTGTGGAACTTGATTATTTATTTCGTTTGACTATATTTACAAAATCATTTAAACATACATGATTATTTAAGAGCAAATATTGAGATTCAAACACCACAAAAATAAAAAAAAAGAAGAAATCAATCGTGGTTTATTATGCAATACTTATGTGCGAAGCCAACACTTTCCGGTCACGCGCTACTAAATTAGCTGTTGAAACCATGCATTTACCTAACAGCAAAATCAATATAAGAAGCACTTAATTCAAAGCTACACGGACTCAGCTACAAAACGCGGTGTGATATGATTCATACCACGATGTCAAGTTTTGCAAGTTAGTGCTCTTTGTTCCTGTGACTGATGCATGTATAATGTCATACTCTGTTAACTATAACCGTTACAGTAACCTAATTAATTGAGATGTGCAAGGTTAAACTTAGTAAAAACATCAGCTTGACATGTTTTCATATTTTGTTAACCTGTTTGCAGGGAAAGCATTTGGATTCGCTAGGAAAACACTTGTTTGTTTGAGTCTACAGTGGAAATTTGCTCGAAAGCGGGTAAAAAAAGTAGCCGTAACAAATCTTTAAAAACAGCATTAACCTCACAGAAAAATCAATAATTGAGCCATGATCTGTGAAAAGGGGTTTAATGCATGTGCGTAAAGTGTCGACCCTGAATAGTCACTTTACGCACATGCATTAACCCCCTTTTCACAAATCAAGTCTCATATAAGAAACACTTTTTAATTCCAATCTATAAAGACTCAGCTACAACACGCGTTGTGTTATGACTCATACAACAATTTAAAGTTTTGCAAGTTAGTGCTCTTTGTTTTTGTTACTGATGCATTTATAATGTCATACTCTGGTTAATATAAGCGTTACAGTACCCTATTTAATTGAGATGTGCAAGGTTAAATATAGTAAACTTAATGTATGTATAATGCTTGACGATATGTTTTCAGTTATTTTATTCTTTTCTCAACTTGATTGCAGGGGAAACCACTTGAATTCGCCAAAAAATCACCGTAACAGTTTTGTTTGGGTATACAGTGTACAATTTGCTCGGAAGCAAGTTAAAAACGTCGCCTTAAAATCCTTTAAAAAACGAAATTTGATACGCGTCAAGTTATTTCTTACATATCTATTAATATTCATGTTTTATTTTGTATAGGCTTTCAGCGTTCAATACTATACGAAAAGTATGGTTATGGATGTCCGTACGTGCAAAATATTGACGTTATTCTTTACCAAAGTGGAAGGTTTATAATTCTTTTATATAAGGACCTTAAAGGGGCCTTTTCACAGGTTTTGGCATGTTTTGAAGTTTTTCAGTAAATTCTTTATATTGATTACTGTAAACATTGGATATTAAAAGCTCCAGTAAAAAATCAAGAATAAAATTATAAAAAGAAAAAAAAAGGTAACCCCCGCAGGGCTCGAACCACTGACCGCAGAAGTCCTGGAGTAAAAAGTTTGCGACTTAGACCACTCGGCCATCCTTCCGGATACAATGCTATGCGTATTTTAAACCTTATATAAGCAGCCCTTGTAGTTTCACAAAATATAACGACAACAAAAGAACTCTCCAAATTATTTATTCGTTTCGCGTTTCAATGCTTTATAATTTTCGGGGTTTTAAATCGTCAATATACTTTGTTAAGCTATTTTAGAGCATGGTAAGTGTTCGATATTACAGTTTCCTCACAAATATCATAACTAAAACGAACATTTTTAAATCTGAAACCACTTTTTTATAATTTTGTCAATTTACCCAAACGTGAAAAGGCCCCTTTAATACGTATACGTAAGTAATTATATTTGTTGTCGTTTTTTCTGTAAGAAAACCTTAATTATGACTAAATTTCCATTCAAATTAAATATCCATTAGCGATTGTTTCCGATGTGAATCTTGAACAGTAAGTTTGTGTACGCGTTTATAAAATGAAAATTGAGGGTGTACAACTCATATGAAGATTCACATGAGGATACATATAAAATTAAAATATAAGCATCGATATTGTACTTGTATATCATATTTTGTTGTCGATCAACCCAATATCGGATGTTAGGATGCGTGGTATAAAGTAAATCGTGCTTGGCAGTCTTGATTCAAGCTCTCTACATAATGTCGTTGGACAAAAAACTACGTCACACTAGTATTATTTCTTTAAGACATTTATATGTATTGGTCAAAATAGTGTGGTAGGTGTAATATACATGTACATGTATATTAACGTAATTTTGCACTCGCGGTTGTGTTTATGTGTGTTTCATGGAGTCTATATAATATTGTAGTTCCAGCTCAGGCTATAATAACGATTGTGACCATGCATTAATGTTAATGACCAATATTAATAGGTCGAAACGACAGTCGGCCCTATTAATACTATTTCTTCCATGACATCGTTTGCACTTCGTTATATACTCTGTTTTAAATTATGTAAAAAAAACGTAAATTGTACGAATGATCTATGAATTTACAGGGTCATCATTATGATAAGATACATGAATTGATGATAAGCTTAAACAATATCGATATAATTATATATTAATTACCACAACATTGCGTTTTATAATAACTATAAACAACGATTTACCTTAAAAACTTTGAGGTTCGAATCCAATTTAACAAACTAATAACAGCAAAATGATAGCAAAAGGCAAGTCTTGGCCATTCTTCTGAGGTTTTGCGACCTATTCATGTAAACTAAGAGGAAAATTCGAAAGTCTGGAGTGTTGGCTGGAACTCATCTGCCAACGTTTACAAACATGAATTGCCAAAATTGGTGTTATTGTCTCATTTGGCTCCAATCTCGTCTCTAATCAGGCGAATATCGAACAAGGCAGCAATTCCGCCAGCATATTCCGTAGACGGCATTGGTACTAACAAAATAATGCCCTTTATATTTCAAGGTCTACAGAACAATGTCATACCAATATAACCATACAAACCTACCGAAAAATTGCGGTGGAAAATGTCTCTACCGATATAGAAATATAGGAAAACAAATATTAAAACGCGTTGAAATGAACCATATATTAATTAAACACGTGTTGTTCCTGTATTTGAAATGAATCAATTGAAACCCTTGGTAGCTAGTTTCTTAACGTCATATCTGTTTTAAACAATGTTTATCAATAACATCAGTGGGATTTTACAATAGTTTTTAACAAAAAGTAGAAAATCGAATATGGCCAACCTATATTGTGTATGCTTTAGTAGGCATCATCGACTCTGTAGTTTAACGTGCTCTAGCTGTGTACAAATGTCATCCGTGTTATTGTTATGGTTTCTCATGTCTGAGTTCTGGCTATAAATATCGTTCGGACATGCCTGAACGTGCTTCCTAGTGTTCGTTACATTAAGGGAATCTGTCTGAAAAACAAGATTAGTATGCATTTCTAAATATTTGAATAACCATGCTACTTTTTGTGTTATTTGAACTGTGTGCCTATTCTCTTGTTTTGTTATTTCTGACATGCCATCAACAATATGTTCACTTCTTACTGATTTTTACGAGAAACGTGTCACTCGCAGATCCATGCAATCTTATTTCGCAGAAAAAAAGCATATTATATTGGGTTGTCGAACGCAATTATTTTTAGCTTATAGCGCGTAATGCGGTGTGTTTGCGTGCCTGAGTCGATTAGGGACGGTACTAACATTCATACCTAAAAGAAAAGTATAAAATTAAAGTTAGGTAAACATCGCATAATAATTGGATTGCCGTCTGCTCTACTTGTATACACGCTGTTGTTTTATATTCGCAAACATGATAGCAATTTTAGAAAAGATGGTTTGTACATACTTATAAAACAACGCCGACGATTGGTTTTCCCTCGTTGTAATGTTTTTTGCTAAAACAATTTCTTGTTTTCATAGAAAATACATCGGTCTATATTTATGTTGTGTTGTTAGGGTAATTGAATAGAAAACCAACTTTCAAAAGACCGGCAATCATTTCAATATTGATCTCGGGTACACGTGCATGACCAGCCGCGTTTAATGAAGCTAAAACGTTGGCAAACCTCTCGAGGCTGTTCTCTTAATAAGTATGTGATACACTTTTCTCATCGGTCATCTTCCCTTATTTTAAATAACTACATGTATTCACAAAGATTACCTCTCATGTATGTTAACCTATTCGTATCAGCGATAATCTCCCATATCAGATGACCATCTCCGCATAATGGTAACCTTTCATATCAATTAACACAACTCCGCTCAGTGTAAACCTCCCATACCAATTAACCAACTCTGCTCAATGGTAACCTCCCATACCAGTTAACCAACTCTGCTTAATGGTAAACTCCCATATCAGTTAACCAACTCCGCCGAATGGTAACCTTCCATATTAGTTAATAGTGTAATAGCTAAATTTGCATTTTTCAAAAAAAATGGAGCAAATGTCAAGGAGGTGGCGCTCAGACTAGGAGGTGGTGCCAATGCACGTTTATAGCTGTTTTAAAGTGAACTAATTTATTTCATGGTTTCTATTATGTTTACAGGACTTACATTATTTTTTTGTAAGTTGACTACTTCGGCTGTTGTTAACGTTGTTTATTAATATTGCTTTGATGGATTTAAACATTCGTCTTTGTAAGATAAGAACATTTAACATGTATTACGCAAAAATTTAACGGACAAAGACCGAGCTATCTTCATGTTTTTGGCGTTGATATTGGGGAAAACAACATGTATGAGCCTAATTTTGATTTGATGACCCTGACCTGTTAGTAAATTAAGCATTTGGATTAAGGGACACAAATTATCGTTTCAAGAAGAAGTATTATCATTTATTTATTTCGTAAATTATCATACTTTATACAAATATTTTTGTCGATGAATAATTTTGATGATGTTGAGCATTAAGTTATTGGTTTTATTGAGTATTACAACTTTTTTGGTGTATATCGCACGATATGTTTTATTCATGTTGGTGACTTCTAAATTGAGTTGATCACTTATATATTAAAAAGAATACATCTTATTTATTATCTGTTAAATAATAGAATGTGTTTATTTTCTGTAAAGTTTCGGGCCTTCGTATGTAAGTTGACAAATAAATTAAATATAACAAATAACATTATCTATCAAATGTGCGTCTTATGATAATATCATAGCGATACGACTTTTAATTGATACATCCTGCGTTGGCGCCACCTCCTATCATTAGCGCCATCTTCTAAGCATTGGCTCCATCTCCTTTGGAAAAATGCAAAATTATCTACTACGTCAGCATAAAGCCAATATTTTTGTGCATGCAGCATCTAATGCGTTTGATGCCGTTAGCGATTTAATTGGGTGGAAATTTTCTCGTCACACAGGAAAAACTGATTGAAAAGCTTTTAAAAACACCACCATGCCACAACTTATAAAGGTTCTCACGTTTTTAAATGGGTTAAGAATATATATTTTTGTATATTTTTGGACGAATTAATCTTCGCTGAATCGCACTACATTGCCCGATGTTAAAAATAATGCGAATCATGTTGATTTTTTATAAAACCTGATCACCGTGAGAGATTATACATGACATGTCAAAACACCCGGGCATGAGCGCCACATTGGAGCACTTATTAATGCATCTCAAAAAAGGGGTGGCGCGCTCGATTAACGGCCGTGATTATGTATGTTAATAATAATAAAAAAAAATTCCAGTGAACCTTTTCGCCGGCGCGAGAAACATTGAGCAGTAGTAAAATATTTAAGAGTGAATTGTACAGTACCCCGCTATGCGCATGCTCACTGACGATAAACGACTTTTAACGGTATTTTAGCATAGGAAGCTTGCGAATTCTATATGGAAATACTTTGAACCCTATTGAAATCTTGGTGAGAATAATATTAATGGACTTTTTACTATTTTTCTTTCCGATTTCATCAATTACGTATTATTCCTCCCGATTTTATGTTAATAAAATTTGGACTTTCTGTAAGTTTGAATATGTCATATTTAATTATGAAGGGAAATACCGTCGAATCGCTCATTTAAACTGGCGGAAAATAGTTTTAGAGCCAGAGCTTGGGCACATAGTAATGGCTTTATTTCGCTACGTGGTAGGACCAGACTGATACAGGCATTTGTATAAAAATGCTTATTTATTTTCCTTTGAATACAGCTTTTTAAAATATACATATAAATGACCCTGTACAATAATTACATCTGTAGTTTTCCAATATCTTCTGTTTTACATGAAAAGAAAACAATATCATGTTTATGATGATTGTTTAACAATGTGCAAAAATGCTTTTGTTGTCAGAAATTAAATAAATCTCGAAATATTTTACAAGAGTGTTCATTTTACATAAAGACATCTTGCAGTTTGGTCATTATACATCGACGTCCTAATGTTAGTTTGAAATTATCCATACACTAGTCTGGTCATTATCCATGTGTATTTTCATGTCCCAAGCAAATACGAATATATTGCGTTTTCGAGCATTTACGCAAATCAAATTGCTTACATACATATACGAAAGGTTATTACATAAGTCTATTAAAACATTAAAAACATTCGATTATAATTGTTTTTGGCCTAAAACTTTCGACAATTTGATTAACTTTTTTTTCAGATTTTCAAACATAATCATTTTATTTCGACGTAATTGTTTTTAATTGTTATGAGTTTATTAGCGAATTGTATCCAGAAAATAACATTTTATCAAAAAGAAACGTGTATTATGTTACAACTTACCTTAAATACCCGTGTTCTTAGAAATAAATGACTGGAGTCTTTATTTCTGTCGCATTTTGTTCTTAAGTTTGAATTATCCTACTCGAAGTGACGACTCTATAGTTGAGTGTGTGCTAGTTAATGTGTATCAGTGAACTACATGGAGTTCATATGATTTCTGGCTATAAATATCGTGCGACCATTCCTCAACGCGCTAACTAGTGTTAGTTACATTTATGGGACCTGCCTTTAACTCGAGATTTGTATGAATTTCTTAATTTTTGCACTAGCATGTTACTCGGTATGTTATTTGAACTGTTTGTGTATTCTGGTGTTTTTAATGTTACTGACATGACACCAACGCATCCATTACTTTGTTTACGAAAAGTGTGTACTAGCATACTATTTAATACCACAATGATCGTCGCCCATATTAGGGTTGTAAAACCCAGTTTAGTTTTTAGCTCACAGAGTCCAATACAGTGTATGTGCGTGCATGAGTCAATCAGGCAAGGTAAAACCGAAAATTATCTATCCATACGTGGATTACAATATCTGAATTGATAAACATAGCGTAATAATGAGCGGTTGCTGACCTCACTGGTATTTGCGCTATTGTGTTACCTTCACACACGAGGTCGTAATGAAAGCGATTTAAGACAAGATCGTAAATATTTTTAAGATGCCAACGATTAGTTTATCTCTGTGTGAATATTTCTTTGCTAAAACATGTTTGATATTAAATCGGAAAATGTCTATAGTTCATGTCCTGTTTGATAGGAGCAGTTACCTTGTTTATAAGATAAATTGGAAGCTATTGTCACTTCAACTATTATTGATTTTTCAATTACCAAAATATTATATTCTAACCTAACACTACTTTCGAGAAAAGATATTCGTTGATGTACTGAAATATAATAATGTTTATTCGCTCAAGAATGAACTGTCTTATTCAACGCAAACGCTATTTTACTAAGAGATTACCGAAACCCAAACCCAAACGGTATAACCCATCCTTACCGGTCTACTGCAACACATAGACTCGTCCACTAAGTACAAAACCACTGCCCGTGCAAATTGTCGGTCTTTTACTAGCTCGTCGCATCACAGGGTAGGTCGCGCTATGTTTTACAAGTTTACATGTACCATCCACCCTCCCACTTATTTTTTTATTGTACCACGATGCTTGCCAGATTTTTGTTATATTCCAGTGTTGTCGAGAATGACGAGCTCCACTAGAAACCCGCATCGTCATGGATGGGACTTAACAGCGTACGGAACACCGTCAGTCTGTCCAATGGCCTATTTAGTTCGGCCTCCGACGACAGGTTCCTGCGTTATTGACTGTACCAGTGTTGGAGAATTTTCAGTTCTGTGCGTTACAAAGTACAGCACAGAACGTATGTCTAAACATAACCCACCGCACAAAACAGGTACATATGCGGTTCGTACCTGCGTATGGTTGTCACGTGAGTGATGGTCACTCAGGCGGACATATGCGGGAATGTGCACTGTTTTCATTATTTGATCAGTTCTACGCTAGACTTTGATAAGTTAACTTTTACTTTTTGAAATTCTAACCACATTACTAAATTAGTTAAAATGACCAGTTATGTTTAATTTACACAATGTCCACAGTTACATGTTAATATTGGTTGTTTTCGGGTACAGTTTTCCAGAGTTTTTTTACATTGAGTGAAGTTTTATCTCTGGGTTTTACTCTGGCCTTGAAAACACCATTTAAGGATAAAGAATAGAAGTGATGTATACAAATTAAAGTTGTAATGTCATGTTTTTCTACGATTATACTTGATTTTTATATATTACGATATGTAATATTATTGTATGTATGTTGTCAAAAAACTGATCGAAAGTCTTGCCGAATGCAAAACGATTTGTGTTTTGAGCTTAGTTGTGTGAAGACCCAATTATTGTGTTCATCGGCATAGTTTCCACGAACAAACTTCCCGCTTGTCACGGGGGATAGACATTATGTACTTAAATTTCCCGCCGTTCTCGGGGGAACCTGTATAATACAATTGATCCCAGCCTTGACATTATTATGCCAAACCTTTAAGATAATAAATTGCGTTAAACTATTTTGCGTTTGTCGTTGAATAACCAAGTTTGCATACTATTGTACATATGCGTAGCTAATGCGTGTTAAAGCGTATATATTATTATGCGTTTAAGTGTATATATGTACAGGGCATAGTATAAACATAAAGTATTTTCATAAGTGTCAACGTGTACATAAACGAGTCACATGGTAAATGTGTGTTTGCTTAAAAAGGGTAAGTTGTAAATCGCGAGTGAACGGTAGTGAATTTATATTCGCGGCAGTTGAAATGTGTGATCTATTTTGTTTATAATGTTTTTAATGTTAATGATTCGGATAAATTTCGTTCCGAAATCGTATTAACGGTATGCAGAACGTTCCTGATATGTCCAGAGAGATTGACTTGGTATGGTTGTGTTTTTCTGTAACCGACCAGCAATCAACATATCCCGTATTGTACGAGAAACGGTTTTCACTGACGGATCTATAAAGTCCAATATCGCAGAAATCTTCCATAATATTTGGGTTGGTAAACGCAGATGATTTACTATAAGCTTAAAGCCTTGTAAAGCGCTTAATGCGGCGTGTTGGCGTGTATTGGTCAATTACGTATGGATAAACTGACAATTATCTACAAAAAGCTTTGCGTTTGATATCTGAAAGCGATTAACATCGTGCAACAAGGGGGTGATTACTATGGAAACGTATATGGTACACCCTTATACTGTGATGATGTAAACATTATATGACGGCATGATATGAAAAAGGTGTCATGTCGTCAAATATAACTCATCGTGTCGATACGGAAACGTATATGGTACACCCCAATAATGTGGTCATGCCGGAATAATTTATATCGACTTACTGTGAAATAACATGGTATGTCGACATAGTTCTGTAGCTTTTCCCACCTTAATTTTACTCGTCATAACGACATTAAGTTAAAGTCTCGACGTAAATGTGTCCGGCTTTTCCCGAAAATATATTTGGTCGACATGATCTAAGTCGACAAATCTACATAATTTATGGCGTCATGCTCTTGTGAAAATGACTTGCCATCATAGTTTTAGTCGACAAGATGAATTATTTTTTGCGCCATGACACCTTTTTCATATTATGTCGTCATAGAATTTTGACATCATCACATTATTGCAACATTGGTTCATGACTTCCGGGCGTCGAACAGAATTTTAGTTTCTGGTATATTCTTTCGAAACACGCAAGACCTCAGACAGTCCATTTTTACAGCAGGAATGCTTGGTATAAACGTAAAAATAACATACACTGTTTGCAAACAATACACATTAATGTGTTCGTTGGGTTTTATGAGCATTGAGAGAGCTTAAATCTCGATTGATTCATTTAGATATTTCTCCTTAACTAATACATGCAAAACGTGTGTTTCACGACTCACAACTTGTTTATATTGCAGAGTTGTGTCTTAGCGGTACTGATTTATGTTGACTCATCGTTAGCTGTACTTTCAAATCAAGAAAAGGATGTTTGGATTTCGCGTTATCACAAACAGGGCTATACGCGTCTGGGTATATGTGGATTCTTGCTTTTCCTACACAACACTGCTCTCAGTTTGAGTCAACTGAAACGTATACTGCGAAGGTTAGGGCTAAAAAGACGCAACGCATCGTCTCCTCTTCCAGACGTTATACGAGCGATTCGTTCAGTATATAAAAGAGGGATGGCTGAATGCGGTTATAAAACTATTTGGAAACTGGTCAACACGATCACAAATGTCAAAGTAACCCAAGAAATAACAAGGTGTGTATTGAATGTATTTGATCCTGAGGGTGTTGCTCTCAGGTATGCACATCGCCTGCGACGCATAGTCAATACCAATAAAGGCCCTAATTTTACTATAAAAACATTGATGGGTATGTTACGCTAACGACTTTTGGAATTGTTATACACGGGGCGGTTGATGGATTTTCCAGATGCATGTTATGGCTGGAGGCATGTTATTCGAATAATGACCATCGAATTATTGTGGGCATCTTTGTTAACTTTGTGAAACGGATTGGTCGCGTTCCACGTCTGGTTCGTGACGAGGCAGGGACAGAAAACGTTTAGGTACGGGCTATGCAAATAACGTCTAGGTTTAATGACAGAGATAACATGTCTGAAATGAACAGTTACATGACTGGGAGATCCACTGATAATCAAAGATTTGAACGTTTTTGGGTAAATTTAAGAGTCAGTTTTAATGTGTTTTGAAGGAACTATTTTAAGGATATGGTAGACAGCGGCTTGCTACGGATTGATGATCCTGTGCATTTAGAATGCTTGAGATTCTGTTTCATACCATTAATACAACATGATCTGAACTTTTTTACCCATCTATGGAATTCTCATCGGATTCGGCAGCAAAGACACATGAAAGCACCAAATGGGATACCGACGGTAATGTACTAGCAGCCTGAGGCCGATGGAACCCGAGATTTTTGAATTCGGCTTTCTTGCGAATTGGAAACCATTGATCGTATTCAAGAGAGATACTTTGTAAAGAAACCGCAGTTTGGGTGTAAAGATGACTTCATACCCGTCCTAGAACATGTGTGTGAAATGCAGCGGGAGCAACTGCCAACTCCTGAATATATTGAAAGTGCGACTTCTTTGTTCTTGGCCTTGACTGAAATATTAGATGGTAACTAATATATATGCAAAAATATATGCTTATAAAAGAACAGTGGTTATATTTTGCAAATTTAATCGTTAAGTTAGTTCAAGTAAGTTTCGTTTCGAATTTTATTTACAATGTGTCGATGATCAACAAAAAATTGATATTCTTGTTATTGGAATTGATCATGAAGTAGTTAAACGTTTTTTTTTTCTTTGCTAAAATAAATTCACTCATATTGTTGTACACATTTAAAGACATTGCAAACTTGGCAAAAACAAATTAATCATGTTCTTCATTTCATTGTTAGATTGCAAAAGAATGAATGAAACGTCACTTATTGTTTGAAAACATGGCGGTCATTTAGTTATGAAATCCTCGTAAATTGTGGTATGTTCCTTTCAAAATATGGTTCTTTCAAAAGATTTATTAACATTTCATTTCAAACGTCAATATTTTCAACGAAATGACTGTTGTAAATCTTATACTTAATATTTACACGGGCACAAATATATGACATGTTTATTTTGTATTTTCTTACTTGATTTTCTGTTCCTGAAACTCTAGTGTACATGTATATAGTACATGTTTGAAATAAATGTTCATTCTGCAATTCGATCTGATTTTTTTTGAATGGTCAAATGGTTCGTTTATGAGGAAATAGAAAATTATTTAAATGTGACACAAAATTGGGCTATTTGTAGATCAATTTCAGGGCTAGTTAATGTGATCGGTCTTTCTTCGTCGTCCGTCAAACTTTTCACTAAAGCGAAATCACCTACTCAGCTGTGTCAATGGCTTCAACCCGGCAAAGTAGGGGCATTGTGTTCGTGAAACACAATGCCCCCTACAATGCCGGGTTGAAGCCATATATTTTACCTTTGACCTTAAAGGATGTCCTTGACATTTCACCACTCAAAATGTGCATCTCCTTGAGATACGCATGCATGCCAAATATCGAGTTGCTATCTTTAATATTGCAAAATTCGACCCTTTACCTTGGCCTGTCACCAATCAAAATGTGCAGCTCCATGAGATACACATGCATGCCAAATATCTTAATTATTGCAAAAGTTATGGGCAAGTTTTCGGACGGACGGACGGACGAACGGACGGACGGACTGACGGACGAACAGACAGATTGACAGTTCAAAAAACTATATGCCACCCTTCAGGGGCATAAAAAGTTTTAGTTTTCTGACGGACTGACAGACGCCATATATTTGACATTTGACCTTGAAGGATGATCTTGACCTTAACCTTTCACTACTCAAAATGTGCAGCTTCATGAGATATACATGCATGCAAAATATCAAGATGCTATCTTCAATATTGAAATAGTTATGGCCAATAGTAAAGTTTTCGGTCGGACGGACAGACGCATATATTTTACATTTTACCTTGAAGGATGACCTTGACCTTCACCGTTTGCCAATCAAAATGTTCAGCTCCTTGAGATACACATGCATGCCAAATATCATGTTGCTATCTTGAATATTGAAAAAGTTATCGTGAATGTTAAAGTTTTCGGACGGACAGACGCCATTTATTTGACATTTGACCTTGAAGGATGACATTGATCTTCACTTTTCACCACTAAAATGTGCAGCTCCATGAGATGCACATGTATGACACATATCAAGTTGCTATGTCCAATATTGAAAACGTTATGGCCATTAAAGTTTTCGGACGGACGGACGCACAGACTGACTGACGGACAGTTCAACTGCTATATGCCACCCTACCGGGGGCATACAAATTTGAATATTTGTTTACGAGCCGGTATAGTTTTATATGAGTTGTGTATTCTTGTAATACACGTACCTAGATCGGTCTATGGTCTGACCCTATATATATATATATATATATATATATATATATATATATATATATATATATATATATATATATATATATATATATATATATATATATATATATATATATGATAAAGTCGCTTTTAGCCGTTTATATAAAATAAAACGCTTTTATTAAATTTGCCTTAGCTTTCGACCTCTCGGTCTTCTTCAGCGGCGTTTATTTGTGAATAAGCATATCATCTTTAGCGGAAGTGACGTAATATTATCGCACGTTACACTGCGCGCCAATTTTAGTCTTTTGTGTTTAGTCCATATGGTTTGAACGTCCTCAAGGATTGAAACGCTCGTTGTAAGTAGGTTAGTTTTGGTATTTAATTCGGCTTAATGCAAATTAGTTCCTCACAAAAAATGCACATTTTCAACTAGAGACAACTAAACATATTACATTTTAAAGACCGGAAAGCGCGTTCAATATAACACTTTATTAGCTGCAGTGATGTATCAAGCAGATACTATAATGGTGAGCACTAAAATTAGATTCAATTTCAGATTTAACAAAAGTTGAGCTTCAAATCTTCGCATAGAAGCTGATTATTTAAATTATTAATCTCTAATTCTAAATATCAAATTTAAAAAGATGATTTATTAAACAACATAACAGCTTATGAGTTTCAGTCTGTTCTTCAGTATTTATTCAGAAAAAGTAAGACGAATGAACTAAAGTTAAGGACATGTCCTTAAAAAAAAAACAAAAAAACAAGTAACACAAACTAGAGGGCTAAGAGGCCCTGGATCGCTCACCTGAGGGAATGATATGAAAAGAAAGACGAGTTTAACTCGTGTGCAAATATTTCAGAACATTTATATGACAAAGGCTGACTTCAAGTCAAGGTTAAGGTCTTCCAAAGTATTTAATATAGGCATATATAGAAAATTACCCGACCCCCCTGGTTGACAAGGCCCGACCCCCTGGTAGACATGGTTACCCGACCCCCTGGTAGACATGGTTACCCGACCCCCTGGTAGACATGGTTACCCGACCCCCTGGTAGACATGGTTTACCCGACCCCCTGGTAGACATGGTTTACCCGACCCCCTGGTAGACATGGTTCCCGACCCCCTGGTAGACATGGTTCCCGACCCCCTGGTAGACATGGCCCGACCCCCTGGTAGACATGGCCCGATCCCCTCGTAGACATGGCCCGACCCCCTGGTAGACATGGCCCGACCCCCTGGTAGACATGGTTTTTAATACTGAATGACCGGAACCATTTTACAACTCAAAATTGTCAAGGAAACAAATGTTTTGACCAAAGTTCATGAAGATTGGGCTAAAATTGAGACTTCTAGAGTTTTCACAAGTCTGCATTATAAAAAAAAGAGAAACTGCCCAATCCTCTGGCGGCCGATTTTTTTCCCCACCTATCAGTTCCAATTTCTTGTCAGAAAAAAATCAATAATACCAATTTTCTGACTAAGTTTCATAATGATTGGCAAAAAAGTGACTTTAAGGTTGTTCACAAGCTTCTTTTACTACATAAAATATATGGAAAATGACCCCATGCTGGCCATGTTTTTTTGACGGAACGGAAACAGTTTCAAACAAACTATACATATAGAGAAAACTGCCCCTGCCCCGGAAAGCCATATTCCCCACCGATCTTGACCATTTTTGAACTCGTCCATGATAAATAAAAACAATGTTCTGACCAAGTTTCAAGATAGGGAAAAAATGTGACTTCGAAGGTAATTATATAGCCATGTCCGGAAAACTGACCCGACCCTGGCGGCCATGTTTTCAACCGACCAGAACCATTTTCGAATTCAAGAAACGACATATTATTTACACACATTTTGGCAAAGTAAATGTGACTTCTAGAGTATTCACAAGGTCTTAATTCGTTGACCAAGTGACCTTGTTTTCGACCCCACATGACCAGTTTAGAACTCAGTTGAGGTATGATTTTGACCAATTTCCTGACAAAGTTTCATGAAGATCGGACAAGAAATGCGGTCTCTAGTGTTCACAAGGCAAAGGTTCACAACGGACACAGGTCGATCGAATATCACCATGAGTACTAAAGAACTTATGTGAGCTAAACACTGGGCAGCCAATTTGTTGACATAGGCATTGAAAGGACCAATATGTATGTATGTATGTATGTATGTATGTGTGTGTGTGTGTGTGTGTGTGTGTGTGTGTGTGTGCGTGTGTGTGTGTGTGTGTGTGTGTGTGTGTGTGCGTGCGTGCGTGCGTGCGTGCGTGCGCGCGCGCGCGTGCGTGGGTGCGTGCGTGCGTGCATGTATGTATGCATGTATGCATGTATGTATGTATGTATGTATGTATGTATGTATGTATGTATGTATGTATGTATGTATGTATGTAAGTATGTACATATGTGACCATATGCGCATCTTGGCACTTCTATATTTTTTAATACAAATTCAATTAGTGGCTGCTGAGTGCACAAACCTTAAAGGTTATACCTTATAGTACCTATGGCATCAAAGGGCAATAACTCATCGAATCAGAATGATTAACATTGACATGAATAACATTGTTTTGTAGTTTTATTCAAATGTTTTCAGAATTATAGAAATGGTTAAAGGGATCTTTTCACGCTTTGGTAAATTGACAAAATTGAAAAAAGTTGTTTCAGATTCGCAAATTTTCGTTTTAGTTATGATATTTGTGAGGAAACAGTAATACTGAACATTTACCATGGTCTAATATAGCCATTATATGCATCTTTTGACGATTTTAAAACCTAAAAATTATAAAGCGTTGCAACGCGAAACGATTGAATAATTTGGAGAGTTCTGTTTTTGTCGTTATATTTTGTGAAACTACGAAGATTGCTTATATAATGTTTAAAATACCTGATACATGTGTACTCGGCGGAATAGCTCAGTAGGCTTAATCGTTTTTACTTCAGGACTCTGGCAGGACTCCAGGGGTCACTGGTTCGAAACCTGCTCCGGGCAATGTTCTTTTCCTTTTTTTAATTTTATTCTTGATTTTTTACTGGAGCTTTTACGATCCAATGTTTACATTTATCCATATAAAGCATTTAATGAATAAGTTAAAAAATGCCAAAATCTGTGAAAAGGCCCCTTTAAAGCTAAAAAAACAACAACATTTGAACGTCAATCATTTGGAGAAAAATATATCATAAACTTACAAATATTATTGTCAATAATACATCGAATCAGAATGATTACATTGACATGAATAACAGTGTTTTGTACTTTCCTTCAAATGGTTTGAGAATTATAGAAATGGTTAAAGTTGAATAAAGAAGAGCTGTCTCCATAGGATGACATATGCTCCCGAAAAATGCTTTGACAGAAGTTATTAGATTTTTTCGAGACCTAAACGCTGATCTTGAACCTTAACGCGGACCATTAGTTCAAGGTCAAGGTCAAGTCAAAGTGGTCAAAAATTGTGTGCGTATGGTAAGGTCTTGTCCATATACACATGCTTACCAAATATGAAGGTTACATCTGAAGCGACATAAAAGTTATGAGCATTTTTTGAAACCCAAACGCAGATTTTGAAACCCAAACGCGGACCCTAAGTTCAAGGTCAGGGTCAAAATGTGTGTGCGTATGGAAAGGCCTTGTACATATACACATGCATACAAATATGAAGGTTACATCTGATAGTACTAAAGTACGCTCAAAAGAACATTTGCGTTAAAAACTGAACTTAAAATGAGCAAAAATAAACAAAACAATATAGCACAATAAAAACTAAACTAAAATGTTATTTCACAGTAAGTCGATATAAACTAATCCGGCATGACCATATTATTTGGGTACCATATACGCTTCCATAATTTTTAAACAACGCCCTTTGTCCACATAAGTTATATCGACTCCTTTAGTTAAATCGCAATGTCAATATTATGTTACTTGCAAGTCATCAAGATATATGCCGTCATACAGTAAACAACACAGACATAGTTAAATTTACATGACGGCTAGGTTCAAATATCTTCAGAGATTTAGGCTCCGATGCCAACATGCGGGTTCTTTAAGTCTTGACAACTTATCTTATGTCGACAAATCAACATAATTTTAGGCGTCATGCTCTTTTGAAAATGACTTGCCATCGTAGTTTTAGTCGACACGATGAGTTATTTTTGACGACATGACACCTTTTTTATATCATGCCGTCATAGAATGTTGACATTATCACAGTATCAGGGTGTACCATATACGTTTCCATATGTCGACTATAAATACGATGGCAAGTCATTTTCAAAAGAGCATGACGCCTAAAATTATGTTGATTTGTCGATATAAGTTAAGTTGTCAAGACTTAAACAACCCGCATGTTGACATAAGAGCCTAAATCTCTGACGATATTTTAACCTTTAGCCGTCTTGTAAATTTAACTATTTCTGTGTTGTTTACTGTATGACGACATATATCTTGATGAATTGCAAGAAACATAATGTTGACATGGGGATATAACTGAAGGAGTCGATATAATTTATGTGGACAAAGGTCGTTGTTTAAAAATGATGGAAGCGTATATGGTGCCCAAATAATATGGTCATTCCGGATTAGTTTATATCGGCTTACTGTGAAATAACATTTTTAGTTCAGTTTTTATTGTGCTATATTGTTTTATTTATTTTTGCTCATTTTTAGTTCAGTTTTTATCGCAAATGTTCTATTGAGCGTACTTCAGTACTTTCAAACCGATTCATCCATACACTTGTGCTGTATGGCTTTTACATAGATAGTGACACTTTTGTTCAGTTCTTTCAGATAAACCTAATTGAGGGACACTTTTTTAAGTTTAAACAAGATATGTCTGTTGTTAATCTTGATTTTGTTATTCCCCGCCATAGGCGGAGGGATTTTGTTTTGGCGTTGTCCATCCGTCCGTCCTACCGGCACTTTTGTGTCCGGAGCCATACCTTGGAAGTGCTGTGGCGGATTTTATTGAAACTTGGTATGAGTATATATATGGATAAGAGGATGATGCACGCAAAATGGCACTGTACACCATCTGTAAATAATGGAATTATGGCCATTTATATCTTGAAAAAAAAATGCTTTTTAATATAAGCTTAGAGCTTTATCTCCATTAACACATGAGTCAGAGCCATGAAACTTTCCATAGTTGATCTCAATCATCAGGGGGTGTTCACATTCAACACCCATAATCCTAGGGTCTAAGGTCAAGGTCACACATTGAGGTCAAAGGTCACAAATTTGATTCATTATTAGGTTATTTATTTACTATGCATCAAAGGATTTTGTAATAACTGCATTTTATTGTCTGCAAACCCATCAAATGAGTTATAAAAAATAATTGAGAAAAGGCACAACCCTTCACTTATATCTTTTCTTTTAGTTCTACACCCATCCATAAACACAATTTATTTGGCAGGGATATCAATTCAAGGAATTTGCTTGTTATCTTAATGTTAGTATGGTTATGATATATTATTCTTCAAATGATGGAGGTCAAATGTTTTTGTTTTTTATGACCCGAAGGAGGGCATATAGTGATCGGACTGTCCGTCATACTTTTTGAAAAATGCTCATTACTTCTATGTCACTTCAGATGTAACCTTTATATTTGGTATGCATGTGTATATGAACAAGGCATTTCCATACGCACACAAATTTTGACCCCTTTGTCCTTGACCTTGAACTAAGAGTCCGCGTTTGGGTTTTTAAATCTGCGTTAGGATTTCAAAACATGCTCATAACTTCTATGTCGCTTCAGATGTAACCTTCATATTTGGTAAGCATGCGTATATGAACAAGACCTTACCATTCGCACACAATTGTTGACCCCTTTTACCTTGACCTTGAACTTACGGTCCGCGTTTAGGTTTCAAAATCAGCGTTTAGGTTTCGAAAAATGCTCATAACTCTATCAAAGCATTTTTCAGGGGCATATGTCATTCCATGGAGACAGCTCTTCTTTATTCAACTTTAACCATTTCTATAATTCTCAAAACATTTGAATGAAAGTACAAAACACTGTTATTCATGCCAATGTAATCATTCTGATTCGATGACTTATTTTCCATAATGTTTGTATATTTATGATATATTTTTCTCCCAATGATGGACGTTCAAATGTTTTTTTTGTTTTTTTTTCAACTTTAACCATTTCTATAATTCTCAAAACATTTGAATGAAACTACAAAACAATGTTATTCATGTCAATGTTAATCATTCTGATTCGATGAGTTATTGCCCTTGATGCCATAGGCACTACAAGGTATAACCTTTAAGGTTTCTGCACTCAGCAGCCACTAATTGAATGTATATTAAAAATATAGAAGTACCAAGATGCGCATATGGTCACATACACACATACAACCATGGATGCATGCATGCATGCATGCATGCATGCATACATACATACATACATACATACATACATACATACATACATACATACATACATACATACATACATACATACATACATACATACATACATACATACATACATACATACATGCATACATGCATACATGCATACATGCATACATGCATACATACATACATACATACATACATACATACATACATACATACATACATACATACATGCATACATGCATACATGCATACATGCATACATGCATGCATACATGCATACATGCATACATGCATACATACATGCATACATGCATACATGCATGCATGCATGCATGCATACATGCATACAGACAGACATGCCATGCATGCATGCATGCATGCAGCGCCTCGTCCTTTAACCTGTGTCCGTCGTGAACCTTTGCATTATGAACACTAGAGACCGCATTTCTTGTCCGATCTTCATGAAACTTTGTCATGACATTTGCCCAAATCATACCTCAATTGAGTTCTAAACTGGTCACGTGGGGTCGAAAACTAGGTCAAAAAATAAAGACCTTGTGAATACTCTAGAAGTCGCATTGACTTTTCCAAAAGGATATGTCACTTCTTGAGTTTGAAAATGGTTTTGGTCGGTTGAAAAAACATGGCCGCCAGGGGGCGGGACAGTTTTCCGGACATGGCTATAAATTGTAGGTTCCAGCTGGTGTCAATAGATTTATGAACAAAACATGAAAATAAGGACTTCCAAAGCCCAAGAAGAAAGTGGTTTATAAGGTGTAAACATGTTATTATTTACTTTTTTTTGATAGTTTTCATTAGAACTGGTTCATGTATCACTGAAGTATATGTTATTTTAATTGTGCAAATTGTTCCAAACTTCATACTAGAATGTTAATGCAAGCAATTACATTACCCCACCAACTTCTGACCATTTCATATGTCCTTAACTTTGTTTTCATTTGTCTTACTTTTTCTGAATAAATACTGAAGAACGGTTTGAAACTCATTAGCTGTTATGTTGTTTTATAACTCATCTTTTTAAATTTGACATTTAGAATAAAAGATTTATAATTTAAATTATCAGCTTCTATGCGAAGATTTGAAGCTCAACTTTTGTTAAATCTGAATAAAGCTTTTATTGAATCGGATTTTAATGCTCACCATTATAGTATCTGATTGATACTTCACTGTATCTATTAAAGTGTTATCTTGAACGCGCTTTTCGGTCTTTTAAATGTAAGATGTAAAGTTGTCTCTAGTTGAAAATGTGCATGTTTTTTTTTGTGAGGAACTAATTTGCATAAAGCCGAATTAAATACCAAAACTAACCTACTTACATCGATGAAGCGAAAAAAAGAGCGTTTCAATTCTTATACATGTAATTGCAATATCATTCTGCATGTGCATATGTTTTCAATGGTTTGGCTAAAAGACAATATAATTTGGGATTTATTCGTGCATGAATTTAGTAAGCGCCTCCTTTTCCAATTCGCAGTTTCGACTGTGTACATGTCGCAAATGGCATAATTAATCCAAGTAGTCCCACGCTTGATTTCCTCGTGCGCTTCGTGGAGGCAACTCGCTTCATTGAATATTAAAGCCCAGTCAAATGATATACTATAGCCAATCAGAATAATGTACACTAGTGAAACATAGGGTACTTGTAATTATGTAATCAAACTGCAAGAAAAATATAATGCCATTAAAGCCAAGCGTTACTTTTATATTCGCCGTTCATTTTTGTCGTTTTACAATGATGATTGCACGTATAATTGGCGATTAAATGCATAATTCGCTTTTCAATAACACATTTATAATCCGGTTGAGTAAGTATATATAGAGATTAGATATATATATATAGATATTATATATATATATATATATATAGATATATAGAGATATTAATATAGAGATATAGAGAGATATATATATAGATAGATATAATATATATATATATATATATTTATATATATATATATATATATATATATATATATATATATATATATATATATATATATATATATATCTATATATATATATATATATATATATATATATTTATTTATTTATATATATATGTGTGTGTGTGTGTGTGTAGGGTCAGACCATAGACCGATCTAGTCAAAGGGTACGTGTATCACAACTCATACAAAAACTATACCGGCTCGTTAACAAATATTTCAAATTTTTGAAAATATTTTTATAAATAATGTGCGATGTGGACATAATATGGAAATAAAAGCAAACTACAACCTTACTAGCTTTAAAGACTGTTCATGTTATGGTATTTTTGACACAGCTGAGTAGGTGATTTCGCTTTAGTGAAAATTTTGACGGACGGCGAAGAAAGACCGATCACATTAACTAGCCCTAAAATTGATCTACAAATAGCCCAATTTTGTGTCACATTTGAATAATTTTCCATTTCCTCAAAAAAACGAATTATTTGACCATTCAAAAAAATAAAGATCGAATTGCAGTATGAACACTTATTTCAAACATGTACTATATACACTAGAGTTTCAGGAACAGCAAATCACGTAAGAAAATACAAAATAAACATATCATATATTTGCCCCCATTGTTAATATTAAATAGAAGATTTACAACAGTCGTTTCGTTTAATATATTGAAGTTTGAAATGAAATGTTAATGAATCTTTTGAAAGAACCATATTTTGAAAGGAACATTCCACAATTTACGAGGATTTCATAATTAATGACCGCCATGTTTTCAAACAATTAGTGACGTTTCATTCATTCTTTTGCAATCTAACAATTGAATGATGAACATGATTAATCTGTTTTTACCAAGTTTGCAATGTCTGTAAATGTGTACAACAATATGAGTGAATTTATTTTGGCAAAGAAAAAAACAGCGTTTAACTACTTCATGATCAATATCAATAACAAGTATATCAATTTTGTGTTTCTTATCGACACATTGTAAATAAAACTCGAAACGAAACTTACTTAAACTAAACTAACTTAACGATTAAATTTGCAAAATATAACCAATTTTTAAACATATATTTTTGCATATGTAATTAGTAAAAACCATCCAATATTTCAGTCAAGGCCAAGAACAAAGAAGTTGCACTTTCAATCGATTCAGGAATTGGCAGTTGCTCCCGCTGCATTTCACACACATGTTCTAGGACGGGTATGACGTCATCTTTACATCCAAACTTAGGTTTCTTTACAAAGTATCTCTCTTGAATGCGATCAATGGTTTCCAATTCGCAAGGAAGCCGAAATGAAAAATCTCGGGTTTCGTACGTCTCAGGCTGGTGGTACATTACTATCGGTATCCAATTTGGTGCTTCCACATGTCTTTGCTGCCGAATCCGATGAGAATTCCATAGATGGGTTAAAGAGTTCAGATCACGTTGTATTAATGGTATGAAACAGAATCCCAAGCATTCTAAATGCACAGGATCATCAATCAATCAAGCAAGCCGCTGTCTACCATATCCTTAAAATAGTTCCTCCAAAACACAGTAAATTTGACTCTTTAAATTTACCCCAAAACGTTCAATTCTTTGATTGCCAGTGGATCTCCCAGTCGTGTAACTGTTCATTCCAGACATGTTATCTCTGTCATTAAACCTAAACGCTATCTGCATAGCCCGTACCCAAACGTTTTCTGTCCCTGCATCACCACGAACCAGACGTAGAAGGCGACCAATCCGTTTCACAAAGTTAATAAAGAAGCCCGCGATAATTCGAGGGTCATTATTCGAATAACATGCCTCCAGCCATAATACGCAACTGGAAAATCCATCCACCGCAACGTGTATAGCAATTCCAAAAGGCTTTAGCTTATTATACCCATCAATGTGTATAGTAAAATTAAGACCTTTATTGGTATAGACTCTGCGTCGCAGGCGATGTGCAGATCTGAGAGCAACACCCTCAGGATCAATTACCTTGCATACACACCTTGTTGTTTCTTGAGTTACTTTGGCATTTGTGGTTGTGTTGACCAGTTTCCATATAGTTTTATAACCACATACAGCCATCCCTCCTTTATCTACTGAGCGAATTGCTCGTATAACGTGTGGAAGAGGAGATTACGCGTTGCGTCTTTTGAGACCTTCGCAGTATCCGTTTCAGTTGATTCAAACTGAGAGCAGTGTTGTGTAGGAAAAGCAAAAATCCACATATATCCAGACGCGTATAGCCCTGTTTGTGATAACGTCAAATCCAAACACCCCTTTCTTGATTTGAAAGTACAGCTAATGATGAGTCAACATATATCAGTGCCACTAAGACACAAATCTGCAATATAAAAAAGTTGTGAGTCGTTAAACACACGTTTTGCATGTATTATATAAAGAAAAATATCTAAATGAATCAATCGAGATTTAAGCTCTCTAAATGCTCATAAAACCCAACGAACACATTAATATTTATTGTTTGCAAACAGTGTATGTTATTTTTACATTTATACCAAGCATTCCTGCTGTAAAAATGGACTGTCTGAGGTCTTGCGTGTTTCGAAAGAATATACCAGAAACTAAAAATCTGTTTGACGCCGGAAGTCATGAACCAATATTGCAATAATGAGATGATGTCAAAATTCTACAACGACATGATATGAAAAAGGTGTCATGGCGTAAAAAATAACTCATCGTGTCGACTAAAACTATGATGGCAAGTCATTTTCACAAGAGCATGACGCTAGAGGTTATGTGGATTTGTCGCCTTAGATCATGTCGACCAAATATATTTTCGGGAAAAGCCGAAAACATTTACGTCGAGACTTCAACTTAATGTCGTTATGACGAGTAAAATTAAGGTGGGGAAAGCCTACCATGTTATTTCACAGTAAGTCGATAAAGATTATTCCGGCATGACCACATTATTGGGGTGTACCATATACGTTTCCGTAGATTACTGATTTTACTGGCAGGCCTCTGTATAGAAAAAGTATCATTTTGACTGCCATTTCGTCAAAAATATTATCTTAACTGTGCCCGCCACTATTAAGTCGTGGTGTAAATTTCGCTGCGATAAAAACACATTTTTTCAGAACATTGGAGAACATTTTGTACACATGTTACCATGAAGAATATTAATTTTGTTTCAAATTTAGTTTTCATGGAGTATGGAAACGTATATGGTACACCCTGATACTGTGATGATGTCAACATTTTATGACGGCATGATATGAAAAAGTAGTCATGTCGTCAAAAATAACTCATCATGTCGACTAAAACAACGATGGCAAGTCATTTTCAAAAGAGCATGACGCCTAAAATTATGTTGATTTGTCGACATAAGATATGTTGTCAAGACGTAAACAATCCGCATGTTGGAATAAGAGCCTAAATTTCTGACAATATTTTATCCTTTAGCCGTTTTGTAAATTTAACTATTTCTGTGTTGTTTACTGTATGACGGCATATATCTTGATGACTTGCCAGTAACAAAATGTTGACATGGCGATATAACTGAAGGAGTCGATATATTTTATGTGAACAAATGGTGTTGTTTAAAAATTATGGAATCGTATATGGTACCCAAATAATATGGTTATGCCGGATTAGATTATATCGACTAAGTGTGAAATAACATGGTATGTCTTCATAGTTTTGGGTTTTAAAATCTGTGTTAGGGTTTCAAAAAATGCTCATCACTTCTTTGTCGCTTCAGATGTAACCTTCATATTTGGTAAGCATGTGTATATGGACAAGACCTTACTATACGCACACAATGTTCGACCCCTTTTACATTGACCTTGAACTTAGGGTCCGCGTTTAGGTTTCAAAATCAGCTTTCAGGTTTCGAAAAATGCTCATAACTTCTATCAAAGCATTTTTTCGCGGGCATATGTCATCCTATAGAGACAGCTCTTCTTTATTCAACTTTAACCATTCCTATAACTCTCAAAACATTTAAATGAAAGTACAAAACACTGTTATTCGTGTCAATGTAATCATTTTGATTCGATAAGTTATTGCCCATAATGTTTGTATGTCTGCACTCAGCAGTCACTAATTGAATTTGTATAAAAAATATAGAAGTACCAAGATGCGCGTACGGTCACATATGTATATATGTAAATGCATACGTACGTACGTACGTACTTATTGAATTTGTATTAAAAAATATAGAAGTATACATACACACGCACGCACGCACGCACGCACGCACGCACGCCCGCCCGCCCGCCCGCCCGCACGCACGCCCGCACGCACGCACGCACGCACACACACACACACTCACACACACACACACACACACATACATACATACATACATACATACATACATAAATACATACATACAATTGGTCCTTTCAATGCCTATGTCAACAAATTGGCTGCCCAGTGTTTAGCTCACATAAGCACTTAAGTGCTCATGGTAATATTTGATCGACCTGTGTCCGTCGTGAAACTTTGCCCTGTGAACACTAGAGACCGCATTTCTTGTCCAATCTTCATGAATCTTTTTGTTCAGGGCATTTATTCAAATCATACCTCAACCGAATTCTAAACTGGTCATGTGGGGTCGGAAACAAGGTCACTTGGTAAACAAAATAAAGACCTTGTGAATACTCTAGAAGTCACTTTTACTTTGCTAAAATGTTTGTGTAAATGATATGTCGCTTCTTGAGTTCGAAAATGGTTCTGGTCGGTTGAAAAACATGGCCGACAGGGGGGCGGGGCAGTTTTCCGGACATGGCTATAAAGTTACATTGTAAGTCACATTTTTCCCTATCATGAAACTTAGTCAGAATATTGGTTTTATTGATTTCATGGACGAGTTCGAAAATGGTCAAAATCGGTGGGAAAAATGGCTTTTAGGGGGTGGGGCAGTTTTCTCTATATGTATAGTTTGTTTGAAACTGGTTCTGGCTGTCAAAAAACTTGGCCACCGTGGGGTTATTTTCCATATATTTTATGTAGTAAAAGAAGCTTGTGAACACCCTTAAAGACACTTTTTTTGCAAATCATTATGAAACTTTTTTTTCCAGTGTGTGTGTATATATATATATATATATATATATATATATATATATATATATATATATATATATATATATATATATATATATATATATACACGACCAATGATGTTTAAATTGTACTAGCAAATGTAAAGGCATAGAGAGAAACATTAATTAGAGCATTTGAAGTGGCCTTTTCACAGATGTTGGCATATTTTGAAGTTTGCCATTAAATGCTTTATATTGATAAATGTTAACATTGGATCTTAAAAGCTCCAGTAAAAAATCAAGAATAAAATTTAAAAAAGGAAAAAAAGTAGCCGGTACCAGGGCTCGAACCAGTGACCCCCGGAGTCCTGGAGTTAGTCTGAAGTAAAAACGCATTAGCCCTCTCGGCTAATCCGCCGGGCGTACGCAGAGTACATATTTTATACATTATATAAACAATCTTCGTAGTTTCGTAAATTTAAACGACAACAACAGAACTCTCCAAATTATTCAATCGTTTCGCGTCGCAACGCTTTATAATTTTTAGGTTTTCAAATCGTCAAAAGATACATATACTGGCTATATTGGACTATGGTAAATGTTCAGTAATACTGTTACCTCACTAATATCATAACTCAAACGAAAATTTGCGAATCTGAAACAACTTTTTCAATTTTATCAATTTACCAAACCGTGAAAAGATCCCTTTAATGATATTTTTTAGTGTGTATAGATAATCAATGCTGTATAAATGATGTAAACATTGTAATAAAAGATGAAAATTCTATAATCCTCGCGTTTAAAATCTATGTCTGTTATAAAATGGTATTAAAAAGTTCCCATTCTCTATAAAAGGATTCTTAATTGTTTTTTGTAATTGAAATTTTTCTCAAGTTATCATATTCATATTTGAGGTATTTCTTGGCTCCTGCTATGCTTGGAATGATTCTTTTTTTACACTTGTATTAGTATAGCTTTAAAAATAGAATAACATTATTTATGGTACTAGCAGACTTCGTTAAATATCCAAGAAGAAAAGTTGTCTTATCAATAAATGGAAAAGATTATCCGGGTAACATTTCGTCAATAACTGTTTTAGATATCTGACATTCCCAGAATAAATGCTCTAAAGTTTCATCACTTTGTTTGAATAAAGAACATTATGGATCGTTAGTAATTTTCAATTTATTAAAGAGACTATTTGTTCCAAGTATTCTGTGAGTTATTCTATATTGGAACCACTGCACTTTTACGTCATTGGTTATTAAAATGGTAGCTAAAATATGCAATTCCATTCTTTTTCATTACCTCTGGCATTAAGTTAAGTACACCATTTTGCTTTTTTTGATGGTTGTTCATTATTTTTATTTGTAATGATGTATAGTCTTTTTGCTCCAGATTCTTTTTCAGTAAAAGTTGTAATAAAGGGGGCAAAAAGGGTTTTATAATTTGTTGGGTGGGACAAGATACTTTTTTTCAAAATCTCATCTATTGCTTTTTTACCCCTGTATAATGAATGGAATTTATGGTCAAATTATACATTCTATTTATTTCATCTAAAGGAATAAAGGTTCCATTTTTAAATATATCCCCTATACAATGAATTTCAGCATCAAACCATGACTAAAGGAAAATACTTTTATTTCCTATTAATATGTTTGGATTGTAGAAAAGTAAATAATATAGAAACTCTTCTGTTTTTAAATCCAATTTATTACAATAAAGTGAGAAGCTTTTTAAAACATCTACCCAAAAAGAATTTCAAATTCTATTAACTGTATTTAAAGCGTAATGATAACTGCAATTAAAGAGTTTATACTTATCAAAATACAGTTTTGTGATGTCTATCCAATTTCCACTAAAGGATTGAAGTTTTTGTAGCCAGCGAAGTTTCAATGCTGGAATAAATGCATCCAAAATGATCATTTTTAAACCTCCTTCATTATGTTCTTTAACTATTTTTGTGAACTTTATTTTACTATGCCCATCCCAAATAAAACTGAGAATAGAAGATTTTATTGAATTTAATATGGTAATGGGTGGGTTGGGCAATGATATGAACAGGTGATTGAATAATGACACAATAAGTGTTTTTATAATCACACTTTTGCTAATGTGTTAAAAGTCTTCTTTACCAATTTTTCAGAATGTTTTCCATTTTAACAATTTTTTCATCGTAATTTAATTGTTAACATGTTTGACAGGTCTACATGGAAATGTATTCCAGGCATTTTAAAGCTTTGTTGCATCCAATTTAGTTTCCATTTGGTTTTTATGGTATATGAACTATTTTTGTTCTTGCCAATCCATACAACATTTGTTTTATCAAAATTAACATCAAGGCCTGACATATATGCAAAATTATGTATAACAGTAAGTGTCTCATTTAGGGATTGTTCGGTACCGTCTTATAAAATAGTAGTATCATCAGCAAACAGGGACAATTTATGTTCAGTTCCCTGAATGGTTATACCTTTTATATTATTGTTATTTCTCAATACAAGTGACAAAACTTCGGCACAGAGGATAAAAATGTAACATGAGAGGGGATCTCCTTGCCTGCAGCCCCTTTCAATAGGGAAAAATTAAGATAAGTACACACACTGAAAAACGGCTGATTTAGAATCTTTATATAAAACCTCAAACCAACGTTTTATGTCAGGACCGAAATTTAAGAAAGAAAGTGTACTTTGTACAAAGGACCAGGCCAATAATCGTACGCCTTTTCAAAATCAATTAGGAGAAGTAAGACTGGGATCTTGTTTTATTCAGTATAGTGCATAATGTCATAAATTAACCTAGTATTTTCCCCTATGTATCTCCCTTAAATAAAACCCGTCTGGTGGTTATGAATTAACTTGTCAATAAATAATTTAAATCTGTTAGCTATTACTCCAGAGGCAATTTTATAAACAGTATTGAAAAGAGTAATTCGACGCATTTTTTTATATAAAGCCAAGATTTTTCACCCGTTGGAATACAGGTTATGATACCTTGAGTTTGTGTTATAGATAAATGACCACACTTATAAGCTTCATTTAATCATCTGACAATAAAAGTACCATTTTTTCAAAACATTTGATAAAATTCTGCACTGAAGCCAGAACTGCCTGGGCTTTTATTATTTGACATATTTTTTAAAACAGTTGAAGCTTCCTCTAAAGTTATAATACCATCGATCAAAATGGACTCACTCTGGTTTAATTTTGGGCAATTTATGTCTTTTACATACATGTAGTTATTAAAGTCTTTACTACTGCAATCATTATTTTGTTTATAAAGAGACTGATTATACGATGCTATTGAATTAAGAAAACCGGTTTGGTCAGTTATTTCACTATCATCTTCATTTTTAGTTAATATATTGATGTTGTTATTGCATTATTTTTTTCAAGGCTACAAAAATATCTAGATGGCTTTTCACCTTGTAAAGTCCACTGAAATTTGGATCTTAGCATGTATCCTTTTAAATGTGTGCTCTGAATATTATTTATTTCAGTTTTCAAATTTTCAAGTTCTTGAGAGTTTTCATCTCGGAAGTTTTCTTTCAACTCTTTAATTCTTGTTAATAATTTGCTTTCTATAAGTTTTGTTTCTCTTTTTTATAAGACCCATATGAAATAGATTTGCCCCTTAATTTCATAAGCAGGGTTTTTAGTAAAAGTTGATCACTTATCGTAAACTGTAATTCACTGTCGGGAATATCGTTTATATTTTGATAACTATAAATGGGTAGGGCGTATTGAAGTTTAATATCATCATTTTTTGTTGAATTCCTGTACATACATAATGTCTGACAGTAAAGAATTATTATGTTTCCAAAGACCTGGTTTATGAGGAAAGTTACTAAAGGTTAAGTTTAAAGTAATTATCGAGTGTTGCAAGAACTCTGAAGTGATTAAAAATAGATCCAGCCTAGCCTGTTGTATCGGATTTTATATTTACCAGGTAACAATATTTGTATAAATAAAGTTTAAAAAATATATTATACATTTAGATGGGATAATAATATGAACATTTTTTAATAAATTGTCAGTAGCAAAGAGTTTCCTCTACATGGTCAAAAACGAAAAATTGAGAACGCTTCCCGCGAAATCAAAAAAGGAAGCATTATCAAAAATGTACAATAAGAGAAATAAAACGTTCATATAATTGAACAAGCATTTAAAAAAAGTAAATATGTTATAAAGGTAGATCATACCCTTTAATTCCTACTTATGTACTCTTCTTCAATGAAGAAGAATATCTTGGGTAGAAAAAGTGTTATTTTAATCTGTGTACCTTAGTTTCAGTTTTATTAAACTTGAAAGTGGATACAACAAGGTACATGTAAGGAACAACTCACTAAGAATAATATATTGTAATTATTCATAAGTAATCATCAGGTGTAAGATGTTCTCAAAATTATTGAAAAACAGAAACTAAACTAAAGAAGCTAGCGACAAGGCGATTCAGTCCAAACAAAGACCCGGAAAAACTGCAATAGAGTAAACGTATATGCTCTAAATGTTGAAAAAGTAATATATACTACTTCTTGCATGTGTGTGTGTGTGTGTGTGTGTGTGTGTGTGTGTGTGTGTGTGTGTGTGTGTGTGTGTGTGTGTGTGTGTGTGTGTGTGTGTGTGTGTGTGTGTGTGTGTGTGTGTGTGTGTGTGTGTGTGTGTGTGTGTGTGTGTGTGTGTGTGTGTGTGTGTGTGTGTGTGTGTGTGTGTGTGTGTGTGTGTGTGTGTGTGTGTGTGTGTGTGTGTGTGTGTGTGTGTGTGTGTGTGTGTGTGTGTGTGTGTGTGTGTGTGTGTGTGTGTGCGCGCGCGCGCGTGCGTGTGTGTGCGCACGCGTACGTGCATCTGTGCACGTGCGTTGGTGTGTGAGTTAGCGTGCGTATGTGTAAAGTGTGTGTTTTTAAAATGATTACAGCTTATGTGTTTCGAGTCGTTAGTACTCGATTTACACTGTAACCAAAAAAAGGGGGCTGTGTCATATAACAATAACAACAACAACAAAAACAACACCATGGCACCTGTCGACTTAATGAAGCTACAATACTACTCGGTCCATACTAATATGCATACATAAACAATAGACTTATGTTTTACAAATATAATATTGTACAATGGCATATTATGGGTAATTGTTTTATCACGCTATATTACCCATTAGTATATCTAGGCCTCTAAATGAGCAAATATAAAAGTATATATTACTACTACTTGCATGTGTGCGTGTGGATGGGTGTGTAAGTGTGTGTGTGTGCGCGCGCGCAAGCGTGTGTGTGTGTGTTTGTACATGCGTGCGTACGTTGCGTGTGTGAACTTACACCGTATGAGATTGTGTCTAATAACAATAGACATAGATTAAGTTCGATTATATAAGTATGATATGCTTAACAAAATGCGTATCTTTATCGAATTAGAGAGAAAAAGTACTTAAATTAGGAAATTACAAACAATAAAAAACCAAGAGAACAACAGGATCAAAAAACACACAACACAGATATTAGGGTGGTCTAGTTACAATGTCATGATTAAACTGGTTTGCATACGTATTTCAAATACGTGAATATAGACTGTTAATGATATGATATAGCAAAAAAAACACCGTCAGTTCTAACACGGTGAGCCCTATGTTACCGGCGTCGATTTGTGCTAGCTGAAGCCCTGCTGGCGTACGATAGTGAAGCTACCGCCTTCGGCCATGGTTTGTTGATTCACGTCTGAAAATGTTCGTAATCGATTATCTCAGTGCTCTTTACCTCTGAAGCGTGCATACAGCTTCCCATCGAACGACCACGCTCGCTCCACCGTCTCGGGGTCCTTCACCCTAACGGACGCTAGAACTTCAGCGTTCAATTTTGTCAGGTCTTCATTCAAGAAAATACCGGAACCTTTGAGTAGCTTTGCATTTCGCATTACATCCGATTTTGTTTGGCGCCGTATGAACCTGACGATGACCGGTCGGATCTTCCCTCGGTGATGTTTCCCTATCCTATGCGCTATGTCTATATCCTCCTTTTCAACGCGCAGACCAAGCTTGGAACTTAAAAGGGACGACACCTGTTAAGTCAACGCTATTGAGGACTGAAATTGTTCGTCTCCTTGTAGACCCGTAATTCGCAAATGGTTTCTACGGCTATACTGCTCGTGCTCATTTAAAATTTCTGCAGTACGCTTTTCTGAGTCATTCAGCTTTGTTTTCAGGTCTTGTAGCTCTTTGTCTTTGCTGGTTATTTGACAATGTAACGATTCAATTTCCTTTGTCTGGTCGAATATGTTGCATTCAATGATTTCCAAGTCTTTCTTGGACTTCTGCCCCTTTAAACTTTCGAATATAGACGAGTCTAATGAGCTATTGTCTGTTAACTCGCTCGCAGTAGATGAATGCTGGCGTTTGTTCATGATTTCACAACTAACACGGTATTAACGGGACAGTATTCACAATAAACCCTTAAACACTCGTGTTCACTTTAGCTACTGTCACGGTAAACTATTAACATGTTTATTGATGCGTCACGGAGGCGCCAGACAATGACAATCACAATGACCTTATGTGTGTATACACATATTATGTCAATATCCAGAGTCTTTCTCACACCCCACCCGTCAATAGAAAAATACAAAAGCTTGAGAAAAAGCCTTCTAAAAGTCACAAACCTCGTTTTATTTTTTTACATGTCACATCCTGTTCAATAAACTTCACATCACTCACAAATGTTATTTGTGTGCCTCACACGCGTTTTTTTTTAGTTTTAAGAATTACATTTTTAATTGATGCTCACTCAAAACCGGAAGCGGATTGTCTTCATTATGAAACTTAGTCAGAAAATTGGTATTATTGATTTTTTCAGACAAGTTCGAAATTGGTACTGATAGGTGGGGTAAAAATGGCCGCCATGGGGTGGAGCCGTTTTCTCTTTTCGTTTATAATGTAAACACGTAAAAACTCTAGAAGTTGCATTTTTATCCCAATCTTCATGAACTTTGGTCAAAGCGTATGTTTCCTTGATACTTTCGTATTGTAAAATGGTTCTTGTTAATCAGTATCAAAAACCAGGTTGGGTAATTTTCTATTTATGCTTATATTAAAAACTTTGGAAGATCTTAACCTCGACTTGAAGTCAGCCTTTGTTATATAAATGTTCTGAATTATTTGCACACGAGTTTAACTCGTCTTTAATTTTTTTTTCATCTCATTCCCTCAGGTGTGCGACCCAGTGCCTCTTAGCCCTCTTATTTGTGTTACTTGTTTTTGTTGTTTAAGGACATATCACTTTCTGAAATAGTCAGAAGTGGTTAGAGTAATGTCAAATAATAATTCCTCATATTAGCATTCTATATTAAGTTTGGAACAATATGCAGAACTAAAATATCATATACGTCAGTGATACATGAACCAGTTCTAATGAAATCTTTCAAAAAGAGTAAATAATCACATAATTTCACCTTATAAACCACTTTCTTCTTGTGCGTTGTAAGTCCTTATTTATTTATTTTTTGTTCATAAATCCATTGACACCAGCTGGAACCTACACTACTGTAGAAGATAATGTTAGAGTATGATTAAATATAACACACTAGAAACACTGAAAAACAAGATCATTTTTGTAAGAAAACAATGTAAACAACTCGAGTCTAAAAATAGTTGGGAAAAGTATGGATGACCAGGATGACAAATATAAATTTGATTGAAACTTTTGGAAACAGTGTAAGATATCACTTTAACAAACACATTGATATATCAATATCTTTATAGTATTAACATACGCTATAAAATTAAAGGGTTTGTATTAACATGATTTCAATATTTATGTATCTTTCATTTTTAAATTATCATTTCTGGCCCACCATACTTTTTAATTTCCCTCACCACTATAGTGGTGGGGACATATTGTTTTTGCGCTGTCTGTTGGTTTGTTTGTTTGTTTGCGTCAAACATTAACATTTGCCATGACTTTTGCAATATTGAAGATAGCAACTTGATATTTGGCATGCATGTGTATCTCATGAAGCTTCACATTTTGAGCGGTGAAAGGTCAAGGTCATCCTTCAAGGTCAAAGGTCAAATATATAGCTTCAAAGCGGCGCAGAAGGGGACATAGTGTTTCTGACAAACACATTTTTGCTCAAGTGTACTATTTTTTTACTCTAGTTGTTTAAATTTTTTCTTGCACAAAGGTATCCCTTTTTCAGTGTTTCTAGTGTGTAATATTTAATAATACTCTAACATTATCTACTACAGTAGTGTAGGTTCCAGCTGGTGTCAACGGATTTATGAACAAAACAAGAAAATAAGGACTTCCAAAGCCCAAGAAAAAAGTGGTTTATAAGGTGAAAACATGTTATTATATACTCTTTTAAAAAGATTTCATTAGAACTGGTTTATGTATCACTGAAGCATATGTTATTTTAATTCTGCACATTGTTCCAAACTTCATAATACAATGTTAATATAAGGAATTATTGTTTTACATTACCCCACTCACTTCTGATCATTTCAGAAAGTGATATGTCCTTAACTTTATTTTCATTTGTCTTACTTTTTCTGAATAAATACTGAAGAACAGTTTGAAACTCATTACCTGTTATGTTGTTTTATAAATCATCTTTTTAAATTTGATATTTAGAATTAAAGATTTATAATTTAAATTTTCAGCTTCTATGCGAAGATTTGAAGGTCAACTTTTGTTAAATCTAAATTAAGTTTTTATTGAATCGTATATTAATGCTCACCATTATGTATCTGCTTGATACTTCACTGCAGCTATTAAAGTGTTATCTTGAACGCGCTTTCCGGTCTTATAAATGTAAGATGTTTAGTTATCTCTAGTTGAAAGTGTGCATGTTTTGTGTGAGGAACTAATTTGCATATAGCCGAATTAAATACCAAAACTAACCTACTTACATCGATGAGGCGAAGAAAAGAGCGTTTCAATTCTTATACATGCAATTGCGATTATCATTCTGCATATGTTTTCAATGGTTTGGCTAAAAGAAATATAATTTGGGATATATATTCGTGCATGAATTTAGTAGGCGCCCCTTTTACAATACGCAGTTTTGACTGTGTGCATGTCGCACATGGCATAATTAAACCAAGTTGTCCAACGCTTGATTTCCTCGTGCGCTTCGTGGAGGCAACTCACTTCATTGAATATTAAAGCCCAGTCAAATGATATACTGTAGCCAATCAGAATAATCTACACTGGTGAAACATAGGGCAATTGTAATTATGTAATAAACTGCAAGAAAAATAAAATGTTATTAAAGTCAATCGTTACTTAAATATTCGCCGTGCATTTTTGTCGTTTTACAATGATGACTGCATATAAAATTGGCGATTAAATGCATAATTCGCTTTCAATAATCCAGTTGAGTATATATATATTTGGTCAGACCATAGACCGATCTAGTCAAAGGGTACGTGTATCATAACTCATATAAAACTATACCGGCTCGTAAACAAATATTTCAAATTTTTGAAAATATTTTGATAAGTAATGTGCGATGTGGAATATGGAAATAAAAGCAAACTACAACCTTACTAGCTTTGAAGACTGTTCATGTTTTGGTATTATTGACACAGCTGAGTAGGTGATTTCGCTTTAGTGCAAATTTTGACGGACAACGAAGAAAGACCGATCACATTAACTAGCCCTAAAATTGATCTACAAATAACCCAATTTTGTGTCACATTTGAATAATTTTCCATTTCCTCAAAAACGAATAATTTGACCATTAAAAAAATATATCTTATTGCAGTATGAACATTTATTTCAAACATGTACTATATACACTGGAGTTTCAGGAACAGAAAATCAAGTAAGAAAATACAAAATAAACATATCATATATTTGCGACAGTGTTAATATTAAATATAAGATTTACAAAAGTCGTTTTGTTTAATATATTGAAGTTTGAAATAAAATGTTAATAAATCTTTTAAAAGAACCATATTTTAAAAGGAACATTCCCCAATTTACGAGGATTTCATAACTAAATGACCGCCATGTTTTCAAACAATTAGTAACGTTTCATTCATTCTTTTGCAATCTAACAATGAAATGAAGAACATTGTGAATCTGTTTTTGCCAAGTTTGCAATGTCTGTAAATGTGTACAACAATATGAGTGAATTTATTTTAGCAAACAAAATAACAACGTTTAACTACTTCAAGATCAATTCCAATAACAAGAATATCAATTTGTGTTGCTTATCGAAACATTGTTAATAAAACTCGAAACGAAACTTACTTGAACTAAACTAACTTAACAATAAAATTTGCAAAATATAACCAATTTTTAAGAATATATTTGTGCATATGTAATTAGTAACCATCCAATATTTCAATGAAGGCCAAGAACAAAGAAGTCGCACTTTAATCGAATCAGGAACTGGCAGTTGCTCCCGCTGCATTTCACACACATGTTCTAGGACGGGTATGAAGTCATCTTTACACTCAAACTGCGGTTTCTTTACAAAGTATCTCTCTTGAATACGATCAATGGTTTACAATTCGCAAGGAAGCCGAAATGAAAAACCTCAGTGTCACTAAGACACAAATCTGCAATATAAAAAAGTTGTGAGTCGTTAAACACACGTTTTGCATGTATTAGTTAAAGAGAAATATCTAAACGAATCAATCGAGATTTAAGCTCTCTAAATGCCAATAAAATCCAACGAACACATTAATATTTATTGTTTGCAAATGTTATTTTTACCTTTATACCAAGCATTCCTGATGTAAAAATGGACTGTCTGAGGCCTTGCGTATTTCAAAAGAATATACCAGAAACTAAACATCTGTTCGACGCCGGAAGTCATGAACCAATGTTGCAATGATGTGATGATGTCAAAATTCTATGACGACATGATATGGAAAAGGTGTCATGGCTTAAAAAATAAACTCATCGTGTCGACTAAAACTATGATGGCAAGTCATTTTCACAAGAGCATGACCTCAAAAATTATGTAGATTTGTCGACTTAGATCATGTCGACCAAATATATTTTCGGGAAAAGCCGGAAAAATTTACGTCGAGACTTCAACTTAATGTCGTTATGACGAGTAAAATTAAGGTGGGAAAAGCTACAAAACTATGTCGACATACCATGTTATTTCACAGTAAGTCGGTATAAATTATTCCGGCATGACCACATTATTGGGGTGTACCATATACGTTTCCGTAATGGAGAGAGAGAAGACAAATGTTAATATAAAATGTTCTGTTATGCGAGTTCTTTGGTTAAATCAAAACGTTGAATGACGGACGTAACTTTATAATATTCAATAGTCGTCCTGCATGCACGTGTAAAGGGTATCAAGCTACTGCCACGAAATACGCGTACAACCTAGTGAACATTAAACCTTTCTAATTGAATCATTAGCTTGCAGAGATATTCTTTTACGCAACACAATTTTCTTCAGATGAGAATTGTGCACATTTATTTTGTAACATGTGCACTGAGGTCTGTATAGGGTTGAAAACTACTAAACATTGTGATACAGTTATCTATTATTCAGTTAACCCATTAATAGAAGTGGTTACCTATCCTATCAGTTAATATAATTCTAAAACCGACTACCTTCCCAAATTACCTCCCTTAAACAAAATGTTCACAGCGGTTAGCTCACATTGAGCAAACAAACTCCCCAAAGTAGTAACCTTCCTTTTCAGTTATCAAACTCCTTACAGCGGTTTCCCCTATTTGTAAACAAACCCATTGTTGCGGTAACGTAAATGTAATAAAAATTATTTCAACTGTTAACTCAATGAACCAACTCCAATACAAGGTTCCTCACGTGTAATGTAAAACAACTGAAAGTAGCGGTAATCGTTCCTATAGTTTAACGAAACTGTCGCATCGATTCACCCCCCTATCAAAAGACCCATCGTATCGGTTAATCTTTCCCGCTAACGTCGTGTTAAAATAAATTCTTTTCAAAAAATTGTTTAAGGCGAACTCAAGAAATGCATTATATTATTATTATTGTTCCTTTCATTGTTTTTTATTGCATTCAGAAAAAAAAATTGCTGCAGATAGAATATAATCAGAAATGCAGATTCAAGTCTCCGCACAGATGCAACCTTAATAAATCACAGAGGATTATCTCTTTTGCAAATGTGTACGTACTTCTTGGTACAGAGTTGTTGTTCCTTACTAACGTCTATCAAATCGGAAATCATGACTGAAAGAATGTACATTAAGTTCACCAATCATCGAACACTAACATGAAACACACACAATGTGCTATTGCCAAGTTCTGTTACTTTTACCGGCAACATCACATTTTTGTAAAAAGTTTACATTCCAGAAATATTTAACGTTCTAACAAACATACATACGCAGTTTGTCTACAAAATCAGGTAAAAGATGAAGAAGTGTACGTCTTACGGATTTGTTGTGAACTGATTATGCTTATAAAAATTTGCAAACTTTGTAATTTCGTCAAACTCATCTAGTTTTAATCACCCCTCTTAAGTTGCGAGTTTTGCACGAGATACACACTTATAGGTGGCCATTTCTTCCTGTAATATCCATAGAATGACCTTAAGCTATATTCACAAGTGCCGATTTGTTTAACAGTAGAACGATTATAGTCGTGAAATATAAAATCAAAGGTTTATAAATTAGCCTTATAATTTCGGTTATTTTCTACTTGGCAGATATTTTCTCTGAACTTTTGTGGTGTACAACGGAACAGGCTGGCTTTAATATGATAACACGTTTTATAATATAATTGTTTTTATTTAGAAAACAAGGGACTTTTAGAAATACGATGATGATTATGGTTATAACCATTAAGACACTGATTGTTACGAAAGTAGTAAGAAATATGCCTTATTTTAATTTTATTTAAATTGTTCATCTTGAATTTCAAATTGTGCGCCAGTTATCGTTCCGTTGATTGCATATTCGACCTGCACTTCTCTTACTAAAGGTTAAGTTTTGCAACTATGAACTGTTCTCAATAAACTACATCTACACTAATAAAACGCTTGTCAAACTCTTATTTAACGTTTTACCTAAAACTTGAAAGGAAAGCAATCCGTTGAAAGTGTTCGATAACTAGTTTCTCAATCGCGTTAGCTGTTTACTGTTCACATAAACCAGAGTAAAGTCAACACTTAGCAGTGCGGTGGTTTGTTTAAGGAATGCAGAAGCATGTCGTAAGCTTTGAATACCTATATAAAATCTATAAATAAGACATAAATTTCCCGACACGTGTTTTGTAAAACGTTATTATCGCCAGAGGTTCACAATTCGTTATTGTCAATAGATCGCACAATTTGAATTAGGTTTTTATGTTACTTCTAGACAAAATGCACAGAAAGCTAGTAAGTGATAAACATTTGGCAAAAAACATAATCACAGCGTTTTTAAAAATGAAGCAGTGAATGTATCTGTTCACCATGATAATGCTATTTTTCATGTCTATACAGACAGCCGTCTGCTTTCCATATATTTATGAATAAATGCCACATGACAAACATAAGTATTGTGAATGACGAGTTAAAGGATGGCTTACCTAAAATGAGATATTATTTTAATTATTATTTGATCTAAGGAATATTAACCATTCTGTATTTAGATAAAATTGTATTTGTTATGTAGTCTGTACATCGAAACAAAAACAGTGATCGATTCTTTGAGACGCTGATGCCGAAACTTCTTTGTTCGGTTAGTTCCCGTGTTAAGAATGTTTGACAAGGCATTACAAGTGAAGCATTCAAAAATGGCATCATAAGACTTTTGCTACACGTGTAAAATTGTTTTTTTAATTGCATCAAAGTGTGGTACTCACCAGACTAAGAGCTTGGTTCAACGGATATTTACCATGAAATTGATAAGAGACTTTTAAACGTAGGCCTGACTTCAAGGTACTTAAATATATGGGATCTGAACATGCAAGGCAAAGCAAGCTTCAATCGACAGTGTGAATGAATATTTCACCATTTTGAAACAGTCATTGATTGAACTGACCTGCTGACAGGGCACAACCTGTGTTCAATATCGCTGAAATCGGTAAAACTTTTGATGACAGGCCACCATACGTTGTTGCTGATTCAACTGTAACATTAGGTTGAGACAACACTTATTTTGAGAGGTTGGAGTGCAAGTGGCGTTACCATCAATCAATTCTTCATATTCATAGAAAAGAGAATGAGTCGGGGAATTTCGGGCGTCGGAACCCCTGGTGCTCATGGTACAGTCCGTGAGTCTTGATGGTCAAACCGATTGAGTTGCAAACAATATCTTGGGTCACATAACCACGGCATGAACATTATAAATGCATGGTTATCCTTGATTCCTACATTCTCATTTACCCGTTGATCCCTTGCAATCGGAAAAGAGAACGCTATAGAAATATTCGTGTTTGCTTATACAACACAAAAGCTATAACCAATCGACGTTATACATGGAACTTGCAGTTGTATACATACGTATCCGCAGAGGAAACGAGAGTACAGCAAAATATAAAGCTTAGTTCAATGAAACTTCCAGCATGGCTGATGGTAGAGTAAATGAACATGCTAAGGTTTTTGGTACAACTACAATAAATGGTAAATACTGTATTGCAATTGCAGATGCATCATTAAATTGGGACACTGACGTTAACAGTTCCGATAAAAATGTGCAGTATATGTCTGAACAAAAACAACATTATTTGAAACAAAAGGCAAAGCTGCCCATTGATCGCTTATGTTTGGTGCGTAGCCATGATCGGTCAAAGAGATATGATTTAAACAAATTGTGTAGAGGATAACGTTTACATGTGACTTACCTAATAAAAATTCAATTTAATACATTTCATAACCAAACCCAAGATGGATTATTTTACCCAAGGTGCATGACTTGGACACATTTAGTTGAGGGTCACTAAACAATGACAGATGCCAGATATATAACCATTTCAACTTTTAAGTCTTAGAGATGTTTAACAAGTTGAAAATATAAATTTTTATAAATGAGCTGACCCTGAGTCTTGACCAGTTTTGACCCCAGGTACATTGTTAGGCCAATCTTTTAAGAAGGCCATCACGTGACAAACGTTATAACTAAGTTCTGAAACTTATGATTTACTATGCAAGTCAATATAATTCGTGTGACCGCACCAGGGTCATGTTTTGAATAACTTCATAGAGGAATTATAGAAGATATTACACATAAGTTGTTAACATCTCACCAATCCGATTACCACTGAGATGTTTCCAAGAAGGCTGATATGCACACACTTTGTCGATTACATCCATTTGACGGTACACACTAAATATTTAATCCATCATCAGTATCAGCGATGTTCCAAAAATATTTACTATTATAATATAAATATGTATTTATAAATGGATATTAATTTAAAAATACTCGGGCCACTTTTTAATTTATACACAAAATCGTTAACCCGTTCGTGTTCGGTGTTATATAATAAAATACTCAAGTTTTTAACTATTATAGACTAAATAAATATGGTCATGGTCCGTTTTTACCCCAGAGACATGATTTAAACATACTTTGTAGGGGACTACTATCCAATTTTACACGCCAACTATTTCACCCTTACGGTTTCAAAGAATAATCTTTCAAGTTTTCTTATATATAAGTTTTTATATAGAATGTGACCACTGGGACGTGGTAATTTTGACCCTAACGGGCGGGATTTGAAAAACAAAACTTAGTAGAGGACAACTAGGCGATTCAACTTACCAAATAGTGAATACCTGATCATTTCGTATTAAAAGAAAACTATTATGAAGAGATGTTCTCAATAATTATCTATAAATAATTTGAACTCTGGTTCAGGACCAGTTTTGATCATAGGTGCATGATTTGAACAGCCTGTGTAGATGACATTAATTTGCTGCTACACACCAAATATTAAAAACCATGAGCCTTCCGGTTTCGTAGGCGAAGATTTTGTCCTTGACCATTTTCAAATAATTCTTTTCTCTGGTGACCTACATGTTAAGCGGATCGGAACGATTTAAACTACTTTTAAAATAAGTTATCCATCGATTATTACTGTGAAATTTCATAAAAAATATGTACAGTGGTTTAGGTTAAAATGTCGTTTGAAAGTAAATAATTGCGGACTAACGATTTACCAAACATGAGGTAGGACATTGGAGAGCTAGCTCCCCAAATAGCTGAGTTGAGCTATAATCGGCATGTTTTAACCACTCAAAAAATACGATTTTCCCAAATACAACAATTCAGATGCGATCTATAATAAAATCATGTTTTACTTGTTCAGAGATCTTAAATATATTTTGGATTATAAGTCTTTATAAGTATACATACAGTAATATATTGGTTTATGATTCGTATACTACACGCATTGGAACTTAAAAACAATATACCTTGAGTTCTAACATAAAAACAATTTAGATGAAATACAAATATATGCCTTAATTATTTAAGTTATTTTCCTATTTACAAGAAAAACAATTATCGTATCGAGACCATTCACATCATGTATGTATGCATAATTTTTTTTATGCATAAAATATACCATGACTCATATTTTGAAGTTAACGCATCGCAAACACGTAGATAATCATAAAACAATATTGACTATATTGACTAATATCGATAACACGAAATATGAACTATATGGATGTGCGTTGTTAATGAAAAAGTAGAAATAGTTGTTAAGTGGAAAAAGCGTACGAGAGTTAATTCTGTAGCTGATAATATCAAAAACAGAAACGGTTGGTAAGTTATGACATTATACGAAACAGACTATCAGAAAAAAAGTTAAATTTAGATTAAAAAAGGAGATCATACATGGAGAAATTGCTTCGTAAGTGGATGAACTATGACATATGAAAGGTATATAAGGTTTACAAATTGTTGTTGCATTATACAATTATAATAGTATGTTTAGTGGCAACATTTAACTTTTGTTTGTTTCATAACACATATTCTTTACATCATGTAAAAGCTTTCAATAATATTAAACCCATTATAGCAGTGTCCATAACCTCGCTGATATAGCCGACAATGATTGACATTATCAATCACCCGAATCTTGTGGGAAGTAAGTATGCAGTCTGGAATACGTCGGCGAATATTTACAAAAATCGAAATTCTGTTACTTAACCCATGTATGCCTAGTTGACTCTCCCATCCTTCTAAATTGGATCAATTTATTTCCAAAATTAGGGATGTCTTGTATATTTATTTCTTTATTTAGAATATTTCTTACAGAAATTCCTTGAACCAAACAGTGCAGACCCTTATGATACGCCGCATCATGCGGTGTTTCATCTGGGTATACGCTATTTGCTAAGGCCTTTTTTTCTGGATTAAAAACGTAATTATATGTACTCATAAATAGAACACTCAATAATAGAAAACGCATAAAAGACAATAGGGCTGTGAACTTTTTTTTAAATGATTGCATAGCAAGCGGGACCAATTGTAGGCGGATGGACAAGCGCCTTCTAAACAAATTTAATAACATAAAGATGTACAATTGGAATCTTTCAATCATATTGGTTGACCCACATATATTTGAACAGAAATATTGAATTATATTAGCGCGTAGATAGTTATCTCGGTTTTCTTTCAAATAGATCATAATACAGAACATAGCTGTCAAATATTCCTAGACGTGAACCGTAATGGATTGGACTAAATCCATTAATCATTTACAGCGTCCAAACTTTGTCAGACCTTAATAGAATAAAGTAAATATTTACTGGCGTTGTTTGGAAGCACGGTCTCTCCAGACCCTTTCAATCTCGATATTTGTCCGATGTGTTTTCGTTCTGTTGTCTTCTTATTTACGTATTGGGGCAAGGGGCATTTAAAACAAATAACTCAATGAGTGTATATATCAATACAAACTAGATATACAGCGATCTTAAGAGCACCATTATAAATGATGCACGCATAAACATAAATCACATCAAATATCAAAACCAAGAGCAACTATAAATTATTATGAATTAATATATACATCTTTATACTATAAAAAGTGCATAAGAACTTTGTAAACAATCGTAACATTTATTTAGAATTAGCATTGATTATGCGAAAGTTTTTTTCCTATACATGTTTTGAAGTATAGTAGGCTCTTCTCTAAAGAAAAATGGTTTTATTATGGTTTTATTGTTATAATATATTTATGTTCAAATGTAGACACAGGCGTCTTAATGAAATTATTCTATAGTAAGAAATTTATCAAAAATAGTAGCATGTTACTGGTAGTACTTTTGCGTGTCGTTTGCACTGTTATAAGCAATGTTTTCTATAAATTTGTTTGTTTATTATATGGTAATTTAATGACAATGTTGCTCAATTCTAATACTTAAATTCAAATTTAACGAAAGGTCCTCTTAAATCCTTCTCGAGTGAACAGCGATATATGTTGCTTTTACAGAATAAAGTTTCATCTTGAAATGCACTGCTTCGGACGTGATTGCTAGGCTATCTTAAACTTTGATTATTGTGTGTTAATTATGATAAATACCAATGTTTCTAGATTTGACAGACTAATTTCAAGCCACGGACACGTATTGTGATATATCCAATAATTTTATTCGTAGACATACAAAGATGACGGAGAACCATAATCACATATTTTGTACTTTTAAATATCTTAGATGTTGAGGCAAGGTTTTAAATGTAAAAAAAGTTCAAATGCAAGTTGTTTTAACGCAAAATTTTAAAAATGTAAGCTTTGGACAAATGGAACCATTCCAAGCCCTTTGCAATCGAAATCAATAGAACTTGAATGATAACTTAATATCTGAATTTATTTAATTTTAATGTGATCTACGAATATAATTGTTGTATGTTATACTTGCACAATCAGTTAAAACTTCTAGTCATGACCGTTCTTTGATGCGACCAGTTTAGACTTCAAAGAACACAATGTTGTTCGGGGAATCAGGATGTGCATTCCTGGTCGTATACATGCATTGTTCGTGTTTAAATATGTATTATCAAAATCAATAGATCACGACAATCTGGATTCACAAAGGCGTTTATGGACCGTTGTAAATACGTTGCATTCCACACTGATATGTGTTTATCTGAATTGCACATAAATCATGACCGTTCCAATGTAAAAGCGATACCATCGTCTGTTTTGCATTCAATTTTTTCAAGATAAATATGTTTAGATGATAAACACCGACATGCTTCTCTAGGTGTTAAGTAACAACTGTTTTTTTTTCGAATAATACGATTATGGGTTGTCCGAAATCATATATATTGCGCACTTTATCATTGTATGGACTGCAAACTTGTAATCATAGTTTAATGTTCACGCATAACTATTGCACACATACGAGTTTTAAAATTACATATATAGTTGCATTAGTAGTCAACCAAACATTACTTTAGCTGTGTAAATACAGTTAATGATAGCGTTCGGCAAAAACATGGCATTTTTATGTTTTGATTCTAATTGGCCCAATGAATGTTTGCTTTGCATAGAGCGCCTCTGTTGGCTGAATCAAATAATTAGTTCATTATGTGAATGAGCATATTATTATGTAAATTACAAAAAACCAGTAAACAGTTTATTTATAACTTAAATTCTAGTGTTTTTCATAAAATATGTATATTGTATTTAACAGAAAATCAAATAATGTTTGCAACATAAGTATTATTATAGGTCAATTTCTTATCATATTACTTAAATTTTCTTTGCGTAGCGATAATTGTATTTGCCTTACTACTGACATTTTCAGAATATTATTTTCATATATATTTTTCTGACAATTTCAGTTGCAATATAGTTTCGGTGCATTACACGTGTTTCTTATGGGAAATGATTTTGAGTAGTATACGGTCGTTTATTCTTGGAATGTTTATAATTGTCGGAGATAATGTCACATTTATCGTCCCACGTTTCTTATGTAGTTGGTAGAATATTGCCCCGGGATGTTTTCATATTGGTGACAGAACCATCTTTGGTCAGACAGACAGTAACGTACCATGTGGCTATATTGAATTATTCAATGACAACACTAACATGTTAGTATTTATTTGAAAGCATTTCGTCTGTTTACAGACTATTCACAATGCTTTCTAAGATTTTCTTTGTATGATGCACAACGGACACGCGCAATAACTTGGATCGGCTTTCATCGTCCGCCCGTCTTTTAATCGGTGCTTAACAATCATTCTACGATGATCTATGAAATATATGCACATTTGTTTCCATGCAATCGTTAGATTGGAACCAACATGTCATAATAATACAATATATCATTGTCAGTTCGAACCATCAACATGGCTTTTCGGAATTCAACGCTGGCCCCAGTGATATATACAGCTTTCACAATCTTTTTTTGTGGGCAACGCTGATCGGATTTTCATCTAACGTGGTGTTTTAAATAATTCTATTTAAAAATTCCCTGGGTGAACATCTATTTTCCAAACAAACCCTATGTTAAACTTTCATCCACTTATCCTATTTATATTTTTTCTACCTGGGATGATCTAGCGTAAATGAATAAATATAGAAACACATAATTGCCACATTGAATAAAAAACAACATATCTTTATACCGTTGGGTTCGGAGTACAACGCAACGAGAAATTTACAGTACCACTCTTGCTTAATATTAGTAACGACATATTTCAGAATGAGAGTCGATTACTGCACGACGAAGCCGTTTCGTTAACATTTGATGTTTGTTTGCCCTCGTATATCGATAGTTTGACCATAGTTTATATTTCCCTGAGCGCTGAAGGTATGTCCGTGAAACGCGACTTGAGCTCATAGGTTTTAATCGTGCTATGTCTTAAATGAACATATTTTCTGACATAATAACCTCCCCGTTATGTGTATGTGGACTTAATAAAACACCGTCAAATTACTTTCTTGAATTCAACCAGCATATACATATTCGAAGTGATCCTATTTTCACACTACCCAATGTATTCCATCCCTGGCATTGAAACTATTATTTATGGGACTACCATCCTGAAAACTTAAGAGACTGATGCAGAGCACAAATTTATCATTTATATGTGTAGCTTTGAAACAAGAACATAATTTGACCGACTCTCAAAATTTTTTTTTTACAAAGCAAGAGTTCAAAAAGTGCTTTCTTTTCTTTGCAAACATCTGCCACTGTATCACATATACCTTTAAAAATCTTAAACGTGTGCATTTATTAAAATAAAAGTATTTTACCAGAAATTCTCTTTTGTTTTTGCTATACTGTTATTATTGCTAAATCATTAACTAAAATATGATCGTCCTACAATATGCAAATGTATATATACCGAGGGAGAAAATTTAAATAAAACAGAGTCTTTCGTTCCAGTCTCATTGAAAAATCTTTATAATTTAAATTATGAATAAAATTCTATGTCTAACGATGGTTTTAATTCATATACTTATGTTTAAACTACTCGCATTTGAAGACATCAGAAAAATAAAACAATATGACTGTTATATAAAAGATTTGTTATGCATTTGTTTTTCATCATAATGATCCACAAGAAACTATCGAGAGAAACCCGACGTTAAAATAATAATTTTGAAACATACATTGTTAGTTTTTTTGAAATTCGTTTTTGGCATATGCTTAAAATATCAAGAAATGAAACGTTCATTTCAACCTTCAAACGCGTTCAAGTTATTGATGCACATTTTGGGAAAAGGCGTTGAGCGACTGTAGCCGAATCCGGAAATCGAGATCATAAGTGAAAATTTAAGAACAGATAGAACGAATCAAAAACATCCACACAGAGAATTAAGTCAGTAACGTGGGAAATAATGATGTTGCATACGTTAAATTTCTCAATGAAATTAGTTTGACAACTGAGTTATATGCATATGCAAACTAGTTCATAAAATGTCCTGCAGAAATCAATGAAGGATAACTTCTCACTTATTTCTTTTGGTAAGGCATCGAGAAAATATAAACCTAGTTTTATGGTGTATAAACTAGGTCAACAGGTAAATAATTGGATCCCCAACAGCCGCAATTTCTCAATTTTGTATTTTAAACTATATATATAACTCAATAATTTATTTATAAATATATATATATATTTATGTATTCGATAGAACCGCTGCGATTTAGTAAAATGAAATGAAAAAAGGCTGCATGATAGGGTAAATATTTAACATAATTGAATCAACAGACTATTGTAATTATTAAACAATTATAATATTTCATGTGGACAAAACATAATTTCAAAAAGGTAATACAATGAATACGGGTCGGTCAACAAACGAATATAAAGCGTGCAGGCAGGCCATCATGGCGTGTCTTATGCCAATAGTAAAAACTGCTATCTACAATATTAAGAATGCGATAAACACTGGATTGCCAGACGGCATACTGTTTCCGTCACATTCAATGCAAATCAGACATGTTCTGGCAAATTATTTCCTCCTCAAGTACTCGGAGGAGAACTCAATAGAGCTGGTCATGCACACTGTAGTTTCCCTACATGTCCTCTCAAGTGGGACGTGTTTCATCATATTGATTAATTGGAAAATCGGGAGCTCAGAGACGCTGCATTAGCTGATTTATTAGACATATCTACACAAATATATTGTAAGTCCCATTGATCGCCTAAGATGTACATTTTGAACGGTTCTCGACCATTTATCTGCGATAAACTAAATGCTTTAAACAGCAAATGAGATATTCATATCAAAGCATAACAGTTAATAATCCAAGTAAATTGAGAACTCCACAAATGGACGAATTATATTAAATGTCGTTTACGCTTGACGGCGTGTAAGGTTGCTGAGAAACACCTGCGTCGTGTTCAACCATTTCCGAATAATGGTGTTTTATCGTCTGTTTAATTCTAAGGAAAATTTATAAAATAAAATAAAAAATGCATCGTATTTGACCAAAAAAATGCATGCAAGCATATAATTATTTGTGTTCAGATTGTTTTGTTGCATGTACTCAATGAGCCATCACACGAAAGCGCATGGTATATTCTAACAAATAATATCTATCATTAAATACTAGTTTCCGTTTTGTTTCGATAACAAAAAAAAACATTGTATGTTATCACGTTTCGAATAATGTCAGTAGCGCCTTGTATTAATGAGAAAGAATACACAATTGTATAAGATTGTTACATGTATACATCCTGCCTTAGAAAATTATGGTTCGGGTGATCAGGTCTGTTCGTAATTATTTAGTGTTTAAACAGTTTTTATAGTGTGTGCTTTGGTTTGAAATGCGATTATATTATGTTAATTTGTGCTCAATACATAGCCTTGATTATTCGTGGCATGTGGATACAACACACACGTAGAAGCCGTATTTATATGTGGTATTAAGAATGTGATATTTTGTGAAACAAAGTACACACGCTAATTATTTCACAGTAAGTTACCCCACCAAGCGATATTACATTTGTCAATTACAACAAAGATAAGACAGCACTGAACAAAAAAAGTTGTTTCTTTAACATACATTTAGAATTTTGTGCAACTTTGCCTTTAGTAGATAGTCTTTAAATGTTATTCTAATACAGTATTCTAGTAGTTCTCATATAACTATGTATGTATAAAAAATTGAAAACTTATTTTAATGCTGTCTTTATCATCAAGTCAACCGACGGTTATTTTCTGGTTAAAAGACGCATATCTAGCAAGATGTTTCTTTCCGAATATGAAAAAAAATCTATAAAACATACACGTCTTATCGAACAGTTACCAGTTCAAATCAAATTTAATAAGAGTTTAATTCACTAACAAAAAACAAATTTAACAAATTTGCGTAAACTATTTGATAAAGAAAGGCTACTCTGACTCGTTTAACTGAACTTGCAACACGAGTAGTCCGCCTTTTCAGCGTTTCATGAGACGTATGTAAGACTGGCATCGGAGCATAGTTCTTTTTTTACAGGCAGCTTTCATTACAGGCGATGTGTGTGTTCGACACCATTGGATTATTGTCGTATTGCTTTGCGTGACATGGTATTATATTATGCACATTAAGTATTTTATGAGAACTCTCAATTAAGAATTAATTAATATGGTCATACATAAATCATTCTTTTGTATTCAATACATCACTCTTATAGAGGATTACTCATATGAAGTTTAATATGTTTTGGCATTTATATATTTATATATATTCGGAAGGTGTATTTTTTACCTTTGCGCCCTAGACATTTATGCACATTTATAATCTAATTCGAGGTACATTAAACAGCAGTTTGCTATTCAAACGATAATTGTTAATTCAACGTTAATTTATAAAATTGTCAATTAACATGGACAGAAAAAATATTAAGCCTTGATATGCTATTAGAGATATTTTAACAAATTAATCAGATTAGATAGAAACACCCGAGTCATCATCGTGACTGGTATTCATTTAACCCATTAAATGATCTAAAATTATGTTGTTGAAAATTTCTGGAAAATCTTAAATGCATTGTATGCTACCGAAATTCGGAACTTATATAATTGTTTGAAACAATTTAAAGTAAAAAAATTCTCCACTAAACGCCCAGATAATAAAATAACAGACATGTTCCAGATTTATAAAACTATATAAACCTACATAGCGAAATGATTGACGAGAGAGATTAAAAAACTTGATTAAAAAACACATCACCGTGAATTTATACGTGAAGAAATAATAAATATATCACGACAACAACACGCATGTACCTAAATTAATACATGTTTTGTTTATTTCGTATCGGATCCAGAAGGCCAATAACAGCCCAAGTGGACAAGAATTATGCATACAGTGTTTACAAATGTGCAATATATAAGGAAATCAATGTATGACAGTTGAAACATATATACTACTACGAGTGATACTAATACTAATAATACTAAAAACATTAATAATACAAATAATAATAATAATAATATTATTATTAATACCACTACTAATACTAACACAAATAATTATTATAATAATAATAGTAATGATAATAATTATAATAATAATAATACTACTAATAATAATAACACATATTTTCTACTAAAATGGTGCAAGGTATATCATTTAAATTTACATAACATGCAACTCAAAATTGTTGGTTAAAACACACCTCAAACTGCAAAAAGCAAACGTGTAATAATTGTAATAATGATAATAATGCAATCTAATTTGTGAAATCAGGTTATATAACAAAATACAAATAACTATGATTCTTCCTAATTACACATTAGAGTAATACAAGCATGATATATAATTTTTATGTATTATACATATCTATTGTTAAAAAAAAGCTCTACTAAAGAATGTACAAAAAGTTACTATTAAATACTAGCATAGACTCGACTACTTATTCGAAAAAGAGAAACAATAAGTAGTTATGAAACCTAAACAATAATGAATATAACTTTCATATTGACATAACTGAAACTATACTTTTTTCTAACTCCTTGTCTTGGCTACCTATTCGAGATCGAAAAATAGATAGCCATAAGGCTTGAAAATGTTTAAATACATGATAACAAAATTATAATAATGATCGAAAAGAACATTAAATATTCCTTTCTAATACAAAAGGCAGCTGCCTTGAAATCAAACAATTATGAGCGTCAAAGAAAAATATAACAAAATAAACAGTTTATTGTGAGAGTTTGATATACATTGCGTATGAGTGTGATATCCCACTTAACACAAATGGATCATAACCGATAATATTTTGGAAATGATAAATCGTATCAAAAAGTTATATGAATTTTACATAATTATAAATATTAAAAACATAGGGGAAAGTACACATGAATATTGTTTGCTTAATTGACACTTTCATGAAATAAAACACAATATTTGTAATCTTTTAATGAATTAGTTTGACATTACATATGTGTTGTTTGTACGAACTTGAAAAGCGTTAACAATGTAAATGCACCATTTTTTAATTACCAATTTATTTTCTGAAGTAATAAGTGCTACAAATTTATGCATATTTGGCGAAAATATGATGGAATGTATTGTTTTCTTAGTTCTGAGTATAAAATGCACTCAAGTACAAAATGAAACTCATCTTTAATTTTATTACATACGTTACATTTTCTTTCTTCCAGTGGAATAGGAGTGGGTCGTGCCCATCTGCCGCTTTCAATGTGCAGCCTATGTGATGCCAGCCGTAATTTAGAAAAACTTATTCGAAATTTACTTATTTGACAATAATTTAGGTACGGTTGAAAACGAAATATTGCAATGTGTTTATATAAGTTAGCTCTGCTGGAGTTTTCAAGCCTATTATTCCAGTTTTGGATAAACGTGTCGCTCAGCCGTTGTCTTAAGGCAGATATAAAAATGTTTACATTACCAACATCTTGGAAAAGCCAAGCGTCATAAAATCCCAAATTTCTTAACAAATCCTTAAATAGTGTAAACCAATTTTTCTTTGAAGGATAGACGATGCTATCATTTAAAAGAGTTAAATATATTTTCTTAATAAATTTATTGTCTGGGGTTCTTAAAAGTTTTACCCAGTATTTAATAATATTTAAATATCTTCTGGATTGATAATTAATACGTCCAACCTCACCATAAACAAAATCATTTTGTGTGCATTTTTTTTACACCCAATAATTGTTTGCAAAATTGCATATGAACCCTTTCTATTGGTAAAGCCTTAAAAAAGCCCCATACCTCGCTACCGTAATTCAATATTGGGGTTATAAGTTTATCGAAAAGCTCAAGTTTGTTACCTACTGGAATTTCCGTAAATTTGTATAAATACTTTTTCAGTTTAAAAATTGCTTTAAGTGCTTGTCCAGCTAGTGTGTTTGTTGCGTCGCAAAATGACCCGCCAGACGTAAAAACAACACCGAGATAATTAAAACGGCTGACGATATCTATAGTTTTGTTGTTATAACGAAAAGAAATGTTTGAATTGCGACCGCCTTTGCGAAATATCATTATTTTAGATTTATCTGTATTTACTACTAGCTTCCATGTGTTGCAATACTCGTGTAATACATCTAGACCCCTTTGGAGTTCATCTGCATTATTAGCAAAAATAATTATTTCATCCGCGTAAAGCAGTAGAAACATTTTAAAACAGCTAATATCAATTCCAGTTAACCCATTCATCTGAAATTCCTGTTCTATGTCGTTTAGATACATGGAAAATAAAAATGGCGACAAACACTCACCTTGCCTGACCCCTAGCATGCATTCAAAGCTATCACTTAAAGTGTTACTATATTTAACTTTTGATTTGATGGAGTTATACATTGATTCTATTACATCGAGTATATTACCACGTATGCCTAGTTTAATTAGCTTGTACCATAAATTGTCTCTTACTACATAATCAAATGCTTTAGTGAAATCTATAAAAGCACAATATAACTGTTTGCCTTGATTTAAAACATGCGATAATAAACCGTGTAAAACAAATATATTATCGACTGTACTCATATGCGATCGAAAACCCGCCTGCGCTTCAACATATACATAATAATCTTCTGCCCAATCGGACAATCTGTTATTTAAATTTTTGTGAAAAGTTTACCGAGAGTACTTAACAATGTGACACCTCTGAAGTTATTAACATCATTTAAACTACCCTTTTTATGTAGCGGTATTACGTGACCCTCAGTCCATGATGCCGGAAAGCACCCTAATGAAAAAATCTTATTGAAAAGGGAATAAAGAAACGGCATAAGAACGTCTATACCATGGATAAAAAATTCGTTTAGAAACATATCGGGTCCAGCACTCTTGCCAGAAGAAGTGTGTTGAAGAGCCTTATTAATTTCATGTGTAGATATAGGAATATTAATTCTTCAAACATTATTTTAAATTCATCATTTTCATATCTCTCTAAAAAAAGTATAACATCTTCATCTGGAGTAAAAAATGTGCTTTTGGGTTGTTAATGCTCTGAAAGTAATTGTTTAAATGCATCTATTGTTATATTGGATTTATCTGACACTGTAGATTGTTTTAACAATTTCCAGTATAATTTAGCATTTTTAAATTTAGCCTCTAATAGCTTTTTAGTTTGCCCACGATCATGATCAAGTTTGGATTTTCTTAGACACTTTTTAAATTACGTTCTGGCATCTATAAAGTTACGTTTATTTTCATCGGTTTTATCATTCCTAAACATGTTTAAAAGTCTGTAAAAGTTGTTTCTCTTTTCTGCACATTCCGCGTTAAACCAATCTTTGTTAGTATACACATTAGTTAACGGTCTCTGTACTTTCATTTTCCGTTTAAATAGAGGAGAGATTAATGCGTCAAATGAATCACTGAATTGCCCTATGCATGCATCAATGTCATTTGCTGTACTACATGTATTCAAATCATTAACCCATGCATTCAATTTGCCAGTAAATGCTTCAGACGATAAAAGTTCATTATATGTATCTTTATGTTCACATTTCCAAACATAAGAACATGTATGATCCGTTTTATTGCTGCAATTTATATCAGTTCGACTATTTGCATTAAACGTCAAAGAAAAATCTATCAAACAATGGTCGGATAAAATATTCGGTTCATGGACACTAAATGTACTAATATGTTCAAATAACATTGGTGTTGCTAAAACATAATCAACTACGCTGGAGCCTGACTTGCCAACATACGTATAATTACCCTCTACATCGCTGCCCACTCTACCGTTTAAAATACGAAGACCGGTTTGTTTACACAAATCCAATAGACACATTCCGTTACTATTTAAACGCCCAATATCTTTAGAACAGCGCAATTTACAATCATCAGGTATATAATAATCAGGTAAAAAATCGATGTGTTTACAATCTTCGTGCTGGACAAAATCTTGTAGATTAGACGTATGTGCATTCATGTCACCACAAACAATTAAATTAAAACCATTGACATTTTTGGAATCAAGATCTATAATGAACTCTAATAATCGATCTAATGTATGCGATTCAACTAAGGCTTGGCGGGAGCTACTCTCGGGTACCACATAGCACAGACATATATACAAATCATTAGTTATATTGACTTTCGATGACTCAATTTTTATACAAATAATATCCATCATGAGATTGAAAAACTAAAGTATTTTTGTTTACATAGTCATTTCTAATGTATACAATAAGACCACCTGACGCACGTTTACTTGTTTTCAAATTTTCGGTTCTGTTAAGTTTAAAATGCTCAAATCCAACGAAATCAAGATCCGAAAACTCATTTGCCCATGTTTCAGTTAATAAAACAATATCATGACAGCGAAAAATGTCATTAAGTTCTTGAGAGTGGAGTTTGTTTGATCTACGCGTACACAGACCCTGAATATTCAGTAACGCACAGCGTAGATTGGCCTTCTCGGCGATGTCCTACTTTATACAACTGTTCGGTTGACCTTGGTCAGCACATATTCTACATTTACACAGTGCAATACATAAAACACATTCTTTGATTCATTTGGCAACAACATAATTATAACAGTATGGCTAACAAATTGCTGTATGCACCGTTAAATTATGCAATTATGTTGAAATAAATCCGACGAATATTATGCAATAAAATTTGCTCACTGTCTTGTCGTTATCCCTCTTAAAATATTTTTGCAGCATATTTATGTTAAGGTGAACTTTTCACATATTTTGCCATGTATTGAAGTGTATCATTAAATGCTTGATATTGATAAATGTAAACATTGGATCGAAATAGCCTCAGTAAGAGACAAGAATAAAATTAAAGAAAAAAGTAACCCTCATCTGGCCTCGAACCACTGACCCCTGGAGTAATAGTTTGACGCTTAGACCATACGGCCATCCGTGCTCGTACTTGAGTAATGTATTTTATAATTTATATAAGCAATCCTCGTAGTTTCACAAAATATAACGACAACATCACAACTATCCATATTAGTCAATCGTTTCGCGTTGCAACGCTTGATAATTTTAGGTTTTTAAATCGTCAAAAGAAGCATTTAATGGATACTTTAAAGGATTGTAAATGTTCAGTATAAATGTTTCCTCACAAATATCGTAACTACAAAAAACGTTTTCGAATCGGAAACCATTCTTTTTAATTTTGTCAATGCACTTAAACATGAAAAGACCCCTTTAGGCACGTATAAGTGAATTTAGTGTTAACAGAATTAATGATTATGGTTGTACGGTAGTCTGTTTCTCCTTCAAATGTAATTGCTATTTCACAAGTGTTCTCTTTTATGTGCACATGCCTTTGAATTGAATAACAGTATTCACCTAATTTAAATATTGCGTTGAGGATCCAAGCACAGCAACGATGCCTCAAACATAAACTACATTTATGAAACTAAACTTTCAATAGGAGTCGTCTACTGTCCGAGGCCAATCAACATATGAAGTATCAAGCTAATCGGTCAAATCGTTGACGAGTTATTGAACGGAAGCGACCTGGTCTAACGACAGACAGACAGGCAGACAGACAAACACAAAGACAGACACACATACAGACAGACAGACACAGAGACAGACAGACAGACGGACGGACCCACGAATGATACATTGTGTGTCTAATATTTTGTGGGACTATCAAAATCGTATTGTGGGTCTTTTCATTTTTGTTTCTAAAGAAAGTACATTGTGTGTTTTTCAGACTACTGGGTCTATTTAACTGTGTGTCTTTTCATCCAAATAAATTGTGGGATCATATTATGTCAAATAAAGAGCTACACCTCCACTGGAAAACTATTTGTTTAACACAAATACCAACAAATGACACATATGTTAGAAATGTTCAAAAAATATATTGTATCAAATAACTGTCACGAATGCATACTTTTATAAATGTAAACTAAAACAATCAAGTATTTGCAATCTATGCTAGTACACTCAAGAAAAAAAAAAACACTTATTCTTTGAATGTAGAAAAGTTCAACAATTGTAATCACTTTCCCCAAAACTTTAGCAAAAGGAATATTGACATAAGTTTCCTTTATCATGTTCAAAAATATTATAAAAGAAATGATCCGCATTGTACATCAAATTGCGCTTAACCATAACTAACTGGATTCACACATTAAAAATGGCAACATTTCATAATGTCATTTCTTCTCTTTCTCACTTCAGCCATACAAAACCACATAAAGCATCACACACCAAAACCATGGTTACCCACCAATTCAAGAAACATTCAGGTACATTTACACAACATTACTTAAAACTACACATTTTTCATTTTTCAGAGGTGTATGTAGAGACATATAGTGGATATTTTGCCTGCAAGATAAAATGCTCAACAGTAATAAGCATCATTGGTCTATTCAAAACAATGTTGCAAACCAGTAAACTGACAAAATGCAGGCATACTGGACAAACTTTAATAGCATAAGATAAAAAAATCGTTGTGGGATGTCACTATATGAACCTAATATCAATTATTGTGGGTCATTGAAAGAAAGATATAATGAAAATGTTACTGAAAAAAATGACCTTATTCTTAAACTAAAATATCCGTCTCTGTAGGAAGAGTGTAAAGATTAGTAAATATCAGATTTAAATATGTTTGCAAATGGATTTTACTGCAGTAGAACAAAATGGAACAAAATAAAACGATTAAAAACGAGGGCTGTCAGAGGACAGTGCTTGTCAACTTTTCTGAATGTTTGTCACATATTTGCTCAGATAACATGTTAATTTTCAATATGGTCAAGCTATTACAGAGTATAATCTCAGATCACACTTACTTTTCAGTACGTTGAAGTTTTGTAATTTAAGCTTTTGTAATGAAAAACTAACATTGACAAATACAAATATTTTTCAAAAGTTATTTGTGATTTATAAAAAATTGGACCACAGCAAATGCCGCGGTGGGTACAATAGCTCTCATTTTCTTTGAAAAGATGAGCTAAACAACACCTAGGGAAAGTCAAACAAATATTGAAATTGAATGTCGTATTCTTCTACAGACTCAGTATAAATCCTATTTACAACATGTATAGACAGTTAATATGTATAACATATATCTCCATTTACCTAAACACACGCGTGACATAAACTTCAGAACTAGATGCCTGTCGAGCCCAGTGTCAATAAGGCAAAGTTGGTTTTCTGTTTGGACACAGACACAATTAATATATAAAAACAACAAACCTGACAAAAACCAACAAGAAATATTTGTTTAAAAAAAGTGTCAATGCATAAGGGAGATACAGACCGGACAAGGTGTATAATGCTAATTTTTTATGTAGTGGGACTGTCAAACTCGCAGAACACATACAACGGATTTATATTTGACGATATTTGAAGTGTGACCTTGACCTTTGAGCTTAGAGACCAGGATCTTTCGTGTTGCACACCAGCTCATGGTGTTTAACAATTATGCAAAGTTATTTAAAACAAGAGCTGTCAGAGGACAGCGCGCTCGACTATTCGAGTGCTTGACTGTATAACGTAAGCCATCATTGTGGAATTGTTCATATTCAATAATTTATTAGACGATCTTTAAAAAATAAAAAAAGGAAAAAAAAAAATATTTTTTTTTGGGGGGGGGGGGTTGAGAGGGGGTATAATGTGGGGTGTGGTCATTTATTAGATGATCTTTCAAAAATATAAAAAAGGAAAAACAATTTGTTTTTGGGGGGTAGGGGGTTTTGGGGGTGAGAGGGGGTATAATGTGGGGTGGGGTAATTTATTAAATGATGTTTAAAAAAATGGGGGGTTGAAGGGGTAGGGGGTGGGGGTGAGAGGGGGATATAATGTGGGTTGTGGTAATTTATGAGATGATGTTTAAAAAAAATGGGAGGGGGGCGGTTGGTGGAGGGATTCTGGGTAGGGGCGTTGGGTATTGTTTGGTTGGAATCCATTGTGGTATTCAGGTAAGTGTTGTTTTGTCTAGGTAATAATAAAATGTGATCATAAATGAAGAAGTTATGTCAATTTAAGCAAAATGTTCAATTATCTAAGTGTAAAAGGGGCCATAATTATGTAAAAATGCTTGATACAGTGGTCTGCTCTTGTTTATAGGTTGGGGTCATGTTGGTAAACAAGTATGCAACATATAAAAGCAATATGTCAAATGATATAGGAAGCATTTGGGGTAGTACGCAAACTTTAACATAGATTTATCAATAATATGCATATTCTAAGTATAAAAGGGGCAATAATTAGGACAAAATGCTTGATAAAGTTGTCTGCTCTTGTTAATAGGTTGGGGTGATGTTGGTTAACAAGTATGCACAATATGAAAGCAATATGTAAAGGGACAATGAAAATAAATGGAGTAGTAAGAAAACATTTGCTGCATATTCTAAGTAGAAAAGGGGCCATAATTATAACAAAATGCTTGATAGAGTTGTCTGCTCTTGTTTATAGGTTGGGGTCATGTTGGTAAACAAGTATGCAAAATATGAAAGCAATATGTCAAGGGACAATGAAAATAATCGGGGTAGTACGAAAACTTTAACATTTGCACGCTAACGCTAACGGAAACGCCGACGCCGGGGTGAGAAGGATAGCTCCACTATATATATTTCATATATATTACTCGAGCTAAAAAGTGTCAATGCATAAAGGAGATACAGACCGGAAAAGGTGTATAATGCTAATTTTTGACCTTTGAACTCTTATATCGACTTGAGCGACTATATCTGAGGCAATCAGAAGCCTGTTTATGAAAACGACGAGCCAATGAACACCAGGCTTTCTAATCGACGCATTTGCGTACACCCGCGTGTTGGATATGTGGCTTTTTTGTGTAGTGGGACTGTCAAACTCGCAGAACACATACAGCGGATTTATATTTGACGATATTTGAAGTGTGACTTTTACCTTTGAGCTAGAGACCAGGATCTTTCGTGTTGCACACCGGCTCAAGATGTGTATCAATTATGCCAAGTTTTGAAAAAAAATGTCAATGCATAAGGGCGATACAGCCTGGAGAAGCAATCCTGACCGAAAAACCTAAACCAACTAACATACAGACACTCAAGTGCCATTGTGGCAACTATATCGAGCTCACTGCCAGCGGCATGACAAAAATTATTCCAATCATACTGGTAAACATTCCCATCAGAAAAAAACTAATTGTCAGTGTTTTATTCAACTGCCTCGTCCATTTTTAATATTACAAACCAGTAACTGTAAAACAAAAAACATGCTTAGGGTGTGTGCATATGTATTTTGTACTAACAATTTCAAACTAAAAATGTCTAGACAACTTCTACAAAGTTTCCTTAAGATTTGTCAAACTTAATATAATCATGAACACAAAATGGATCAAACATGTGTCTTCAAGCATATTAACAATTATTTTTGTAAATTTTTGCACACATTCTAGCTTTGGGACCCACATGACCCAGATTCCATAATGGTCTTGCAAAAACATTTTCTTCAAGTTTGGACCATACATATGGCAGCTTAGATTACATATTATTAGCGATTTTTGGAAAGGACACACAATCTTTTTTTTTTATATCAAAAGTTGTGAATCTAAGAAAAAAAACAGGAGAAAAAAAATTATTTTGAAAAATGTTTCTTCCTAAGTAGTGACAAATAGAGCTTGCTTCTAAAATTCATTTGTGATCTTATGTTCATAACATGTGTTTTTATTCTATACCTTAAACTTTACTTATATTATTTGTAAACTGAAATCAGGTATATAAGAAAATAAATAAGGTACATTCCAAAAGCATCGATGAAGCAAAATGGAAAATATTGTATCTAAGCTTTTGTATCAGCGTTTTTAACGTTTGATAATATACCAGATTCTTTTCCACCTTTAGACATATACATAGTTAAGTTTCAATTCAACAAATAAAATGCTCACGCAAAAATTACCACTTGCATACAAACATCACTCATATTTGCCAAGTCACTGTCGCATGAACTTTTCAATGTCTCTCGAAGGTATTCTTATAATGTTTTATCCGAGTACCGGTAGTTAACAACATGTTTTTATTTTTTCTTATGATTCATTGCACTTATTTTCGTAATTATCTTGTCGTAAGACCTTTTCCAAATTTGCCCATTTTTCTTACGATTTTCTGTTTGGCATCTTCAACCTGCTGTTTCCGCGGACAAATTCCACTTTTTAGATATTCACTAAAGTAAGGTTTTATTTCCTTTGTTTTTACCTCTGTGAATTTGCAGCCTTTTTTGGGGGCTCTTTTTCTCTTTCCCAAAAATTCCTTTTCATCCTCATCTGATATAGTGTGGTCATCTTCGTCCATGCTTCTGAAAAAGTTACAAAGAATATTATTCAAAAAGAAGCAAGCAGCAATAATTCAAAACTTATTACAAAGTATATAGTCCTTATTTCTGACAACACACACTGCAGTGGCGATAATTAAATCAAAAGGACACCGAGGATTCTGCTATTATGGTCTTCTCAGATGAGCTTGTTCAGCATACATTTCTAAAACATGACCGAAAGGCAACCGATTTTCTAATAGACAATATTCACATCAAATATCTAAGCCCTAGTTCTTGCTCTATCAGAAAACGTGTTTTCTCTATGCTCACAGTGAGCATTTTGTAATCAGGTGAGCTGAAAAGTAGTAGTGAGATATTAGTAATCCATTCGAAAAAGTAAGAAAAGTAAAAACACTGGAAAGCGCAAGTCGGCTAAAAACAGTGATCTCCAATGGGGATATTAAAGTATATTGTTTGATTTTTTTTTTAATTTAACTTACCCAAAGCCATTTGGGACATCAAGACTTGTGTGCTCAGCATCGACTTCTGCTTGACCTTCAAGACTTGTGCACTCAGCATCGACTTTTGCTTAACCTCTGCTCCATTTTCATTACCACATGTCTCTGGACCAGATGTCAAAATGTCTGAAAACATTCATCAACTATTTACAAAGTGTACTGTTAACAGAAAATGCGCCTACATGCTTATCAGCTTTTCATCAATTTCATAATCAAGCATCTGCCATGTACAATAAAACAAAAGTCTACATTAAAACAGGGCAACTATGGGTCGAAAAGGAATATAGATATACAGCCTGCATTTGAAATAATTTAATTAGCTGATCAGGTACTACTGTCATGTCCATAACTTGTGTAACTATAATGTCCGAAAGTTGTGTGAATTAACTGTCCATAACCTAAGTGACTCCCAAGTCCATAAATTGTGAGACTTTAATGTTAATAATCTAAGTAACTGTCATGTCCATAACTTGTGTGACTGTCATGTCCGTAAGTTGTGTGACTTAATTGTCCATAATCTAAGTGACTGTCATGTCCTTACAGTGTGTGGCTTTAATGTTAATAATCTAATTAACTGGAATGTCCATAACTTGTGTGACTGTCATGGCCGTAAGTTGTGTGACTCATTTTTCCATGACGTAAGCGACTGTCATGTCCATAAATTGCGTGACTTTAATTTTATTAAACTATGAAAGTGTAATGTCCATAACTTGTGTGACTTTACATCCATAACCTAAGTGACTGTCATGTCAATAAATTGAGAGACACTAATATTAATAAACTAAGTAACTGACATGTCCATAACTTGTGTGACTGTAATGTCGATAAGTTGTGTGACTTAATTGTCCATAATCTAAGTGACTATCATGTCCATAAATTGTGTGACTTGAATGCTAATAATCTAATTAACTGGAATGTCCATAACTTGTGTGACTGTCATGTCCGTAAGTTGTGTGACTTATTTTTCCATAACATAAGTGACTGTCATGTCTATAAATTGCGAGACTTTAATTTTTTTTAAACTATGAAACTGTCATGTCCATAACTTGTGTGACTTTAACGTCCATAACCTAAGTGACTGTCATGTCCATAAATTGTGTGACTTTAATATTTATAAACTAAGTAACTGATATTTTCCTAACTTGTGTGCCTGTAATGTGCGTAAATTGTGTGACTTAATTGTCCATCACCTAAGTGGCTGCCATGTCCATAAATTGTGTGACTTAAACTTTATTAAACTATGTAACTGGCAGGTCCATAATTTGTGTGACTTTAACGTACATAACCTAAGTGACTGTCATGTACATAAATTGTGTTACTTTAATGTTAATAATCTAAGTAACTGTAACGACCGTTAGTTGTGTCACTGTAATTTCCGTAAGTTGTGTGACTTAATTGTCCATAACCTAAGTGACTGTCATGTCCATTAATTGTTTGCATGTAATGTTAATTGTCTAAGTAACTGTAATGACCGTTAAGTTGTGTCACTTATGTCCGTTAGTTGTGTGACTTGATTGTCCATAACCTAAGGGACTGTCATGTCCATAAATTGTGTGACTTTAATTTTATTGAACTAAGTAACTGTTATGTCTATAACATGTGTAAATTTAACGTCCATAACCTAAGTGACTGTCATGTCCATTAATTGTGTGACTTTAATGTTAATAATCTAAGTTACTGTAATGTCCGTAAGTTGTGTGACTGTCATGTCCATAAATTGTGTGACTTTAATTTTATTAAACTGTCATGTCCATAACGTGTGTGACTTTAACGTCCACAACCTAAGTGACTATTATGTCCATTAATTGTGTGACTTTAATTTTATTAAACTAGGTAACTGTCATGTCTATAACACAGGTGTGTGACTTTAACGTCCATAACCTAAGTGACTGTCATGTCCATAAATTGTGTGACTTTATTTTTAATAATCTAAGTAACTGTCATGTCCATGACGTGTGTGACTGTACTGATTATCAAGTGAGTTATTTCTGAAATCAAGATTATAAGTGTTAAATAAGATCAGACGCCATTGTACATTTTGGAAACTTAACACGAACAATCTAAAGCCAACTCCTATACACCTCCCTTCAATATTTGAATAATGCTGAACGTAATAATGTGAACTCCAGACCGGGAATCCAGATAACTTGCAGAAGGTTGGTAGCTCTACCCAAACGCACAAAACAAACAAATCTAATACATAACGAATAAACAATCCAACAATAAAAGTATTTCAGGGCTTTTTTTAAGAGAATGTATAACTTCCCATACCACTGGAATTAAAACAAGCGCAACGCATAACGGGTGCCAACGCTCGGCTGCGGGTGCAGTTTTGAATAAAAGATTGTCAGAATTGTTTTTTTAAGAGGTCACAGTGACCTTGACCTCTGACCTAGTGACCCTAAAAATGGGTGTTGCGTGTAGAACTCTTCAAGGTGCACCTACATATGAAGTTTCAAAGTTGTAGGTGGAAGCACTTTGATTTTAGAGACAAATATCAAGGTTTAAGCACCACGCGGACGGCAGACGGCGGACGAAGAGCTGGCTATGACAATATCTCGGTATTTCTCAGAAAACAGCCGAGCTAAAAATCAGCTCAATATCTGTAGTTGAAAGAATTGTTCGTATTTGCAATCCTGTGGTATTATCAACACACATTGATTTGTAGAAAGCAACAAGACTGCTTTACTTTCCAACTGATAATTTTATTTCCTTAGGAAAAAATACAGTTCACTCAGTCTTATATTTATCAATTTGCACCATCTTAATTTTCTACATTGATCATAGTGTGAACATACACAAAAACTAGACCAGCATTATATATTCAAATAAAAGTTAAACATTTTAAACACAATAACTAAAATATTTTCTCTTCTAGTATTTTCATTGGCCGACCATCAAGGCTGTAAAATTGGCTGAAAAAAGCCCTGCATTCACCTCAGAATTATTTACAAACAAAATGAACATGCAAGTACCTTGTGTGTTCGTGTTGAATATAAAATTTATATTAACATGTATATTTATTTAAGTAATAACTTTCAACTGCAAAGTATATAGCAGCAATGCACCAGGTACTCACATCAAAACAAAATGAACACTGTCATAGAAAACTAAACAGTGCTGTTCCTCTCGTTTTATAAACTCAGAATTTTTTAATAGTTAATTTGGTAACAAACTTTACCCAGATTTAAACTTAACCTAGACATCATTACACGGCCCTAATTACATTTTAAGGGACTGGGGCCGGGGCCCTCATGTAGGGGAATTTAACATCGTTTTGAAAAAAGGGAAAATTGTTTTAGCTTTATGTTGAATTAATGATGTTCAAATAATAGATATCCAACTTCAAATTTTTAGCAAACTTTATAATCGCCAATGCATCTTTTAAAGAAAATAAGAAAACCCTATAATATGTTTCATTGAAAACAGTGTATTGATCAACGTTTTTGCTTGAGCAATACACATTTATTTGCTGGTTACAACTGACAAGTAGCTAGTTTCTTCGGCACCTGGTTACTTCGGCATCGTAATTAAATTCCACTTTGGCACTCGGATTTGACCAGTTCGACATTTACAGTTTGTCTAATCTAATTAAAATCTCATTATGGTGGCTGCCGCACCACACCACCGCTTTACTTTTTTTTCCATATAAAAAATTTTGCTGCAGCAAAGTTGTTTACAAACAAAATGGCGGCGTCTTTTTAACGTTGCTAACGACGAGCAGGTGCGCGTGAAAAAACAGCGAAATTATTAACAAATATTGAAAGCTATGTGCGTTTACTCTTTTAAAGTTAGTTGTGCTTACGGCATATTGGATGTAAAAACTATTGGACAAAATTTAAATATTGCATTTCCCGATCATTGTGTGGCCAATGAAACAGATTTAAAAATGACCTTATTTATTCCTGTTTTTATTGTTTAAATTGGGTGCCATAAGTTATTCACAGACAGAAAAAAACATCTAAATGAATTATAGAAATAGAAAAAAAAACATACGAAACTTACCTCACATATGGTTCTATAAAATATAAATCCGTTATCCGTTATGATGGGTTCTGCGACGTTCGACAGTCCCACTGCACACAAAAGCCACATGTCCAACACGCAGGTACACGCGCATGCATCGATTAGAAAGCCTGGTGTTCATTGGCTCGTCTTTTTTTTATAAAAAGGCTTCTGATTGCCTCAGATATAGACGCTCAAACTGTCACCAACACTTGCAAAAATAAATGTTACGCTCTCGTCCATCGCATAGACAGTTTTACATGGACATCCTTTGGACACACTTTGGACAAAAACGTTGTGCGACTTCTCCGGATAAGTTGGAAGGCGCACAAGACACAATTTGACGAACTTTGGGCAAATGAATTGTGCGACTAGTCGCACAATGAAATTAAAACACACAATGTATATCTAGGCATACAAAAGTTGCACAATGTATTATTCGTGAGAACAGACAGACAGACAGACAGACAGACAGACAGACAGACAGACAGACAGACAGACAGACAGACAGACAGACAGACAGACAGACAGACAGACAGACAGACAGACAGACAGACAGACAGACAGAACAGACAGACAGACAGACAGACAGACAGACAGACAGACAGACAGACAGACAGACAGACAGACAGACAGACAGACAGACAGACAGACAGACAGACAGACATCGAAACAATATAACCCCTATTCTTCGAAGGGGTGCATAATAAACGTGTTTTATTATACGTTTTGCAGAAGATAAGTTTTATACCAATCATATGCTATGTTCTGAATAGTGACAAAATTAATCTCAGCTATCAAACAAAATTGCGTTCCACAGAAAGTTGCTTTTCGAAGAATTAATGTTGAAAATTAGGGATGTTAAGCACAAACACTTTTAAACACCGTATCAACTATTTTGTTTTGTTCATTCGCAACATCTCTTATCACTTAAGCAGAACGGTGAGTATTAATACATGTTTAACGACATTATGGACTCGCGTTCATAAAATAGAACGTATATATTAAACAACAAGTGCACATGAACTGTATTTACACGTAAATAATGCTGTCACACGCTCCAGCCTTTGCTAGCGACATTCCCCTGAAATAAAAGTGAATACTAAGCATGACATAAAACTAATAGGATACGAAGTGTTTCAAAAATACAACATCCATTTAAAAATAAAATATATGTCAGATATGCACTTAACATAATGCTAAAAATCTGAAAGAGTCGCAAAAAGTGTTAAATAAACATGATATTCTGGCTTAGGAGGGATGAGACGATTTGCTTGAGCACACGCGAAGAAAGTCCTTTATATTAATTGTATTTACGCGTCTTTTATTTTATGCTTTCCGATGGTTTATATGGAAATATCAGTGAATTAAAACTGATATTTCACTGTTTCAAATAGTCAATATATTAGTGAAAATTATCGATAATTTTCATTGTTTTACCGGAAGAATTGCTAGAGATCTATGGTTTCCCCATTGTGACCCTCACATTTTACCAAGGGCGATTACTTTGTATTGAATGTTTATAAAAACATACAGATTTGTCTGTCTCTATTGAACATACGTGTAATTACCTCTCGGGCAACGGGGTATTATATTGTCCGGAATGGCAAACATGCACAAGTTATCATTTGTAAGCATATAATAAAAAGATAATGTGTTGGATTTACTTGAATATCGATTTTAATTCACTCGTGATAATATAATTTTTTTCACTTGTGGCTGCGCCACTCTTGATGTAAATATCATTTTCTATGATCACTCGTGAATTTAAATCGATATTCCACCAAATCCAACAAATAACCCCTATATATTCATACACGCTAGTTATTTTTTGTTGTGATTAATTTGCAAAGTTAATTTAAGTAAAGAAATGCGCTTGAAATAGTCATCTTAGATACCGTCAAATTAAATGTATTTTTTTTTAATAATCTGGACTGGACGCCTGGGGGTTGTTAAGCCATAAAAGTGTCCGATAAAAACTATCAATATGTGGTCAAGTGTTTTATAGAGTTCAAGCGTCAATATGTATAAAAAAGGTGTTCTTACTTGCACGTCATCTTGCAGTGGTTTGTGTAAGTTTGCCCATCGATCCCGCACACTGGCTTGTATTCTTCGGAACACACGCATTGCGCATTATACCGCCAACACTCACCGTCGATAAGTTTTAGGACACCACTGAATAAAAAAATAAAATTTCTGATGAACGCGTTTACAACACACTGGTCGCTCGAATTATATCGTATTAATGGCAGATTTTATCGGGGCAATATAAGTTTCTGAAATGCACTAGCTTTTGGGAACAACCAGTCAACTGTCTTTATGTCTATCTATTTCGTGAGTAAAAAGTTATTCTCGCAGTTTTATTTCTTTCTATAAATTATCTTATTGTATATTTAACAATGTTTATGTGGTATTAAAGCACACATATTGTGTAAGTGATTTTCCTTTATGAAAATCCATTCGTAGTAGAAAAGGTTATCGATGTAATTTTATTCTATAGTAAGTTGTTATTATCTAATGTCGTTATATTTGCTATATTTTCAGGAAGTTTAAAAAAGGGCCGGTTGTCGTGTTATCTAAGTTATATCTTTAACATTCATATGATGCTAAACAGTGCACACACATCTCGACATTTCTGCTTAGACACTCCCTCAATACAAATGAATGAGTTGTGTCTATTTTTAACTTGCGATTTAAAATGCGATTATTTAATTTAGAAAAAAAGTACCTTCAGTGCTTGAATTGTTAACATTCTCATTTACAAACTCGTTTTTTTATGTGCATGTATTTTCCACTTGCTTATCCTTATTTCTCGAGAATAGCCTACTGTGCAATGACACTTACGTACAATCCAGTTCACATTGGTTCCCGTAGGTTAGTCCGTTGACTCCGCATACCGGGTCCCAGGACAGGGAACACGAACATGTCTGGACTCTTTTATCTTTCAGGCTTTTACTGCCAACATCTTTAATCAATATATTATTTTGAAAGTAGAATAAACAACAAAATGAAAATATCACAAGGATAGATTTGTGGGCGATGGTTACATTTGACTAAAAATATCCTATAAATGCCTTAAATACGTATAATTTATGTAAAAATCGACTTTATAATGTGTGTTTTAATCAGAGTTAAATACGCGTATAGTACATTTTCTATATAATTAAACAAAGTGTAAGTGAAAATTAACATGCATACATTACTTTTAAAAGAATCATCACGACAGAGCTATATAAATGACATGTCCGCCGGCACACAAGTAATGTTATACTACGATCAAATAATATTAGCATTTAGCAACAGTGAAATCCCTTTAAATGCGATACCCATTTTCATTTGTATTAGGTTTTAAATGTATTTCTACTTAATTATTGCTATCTACCAGTTAAAATTACTTTTCATTTTACAACATCGTTTATTAATGCTCTTATGAATGTAGATGGTATCGTTATTGAAGTGACGTTAAAGCGCGTGCTATAGTTTACCTGCAACACAAAAAGCTATAATCCACATAAACAAAAACATTATTCTAAACACGATGCGCTGGATTAAATATGTCACAAGTAGGCGTTAAAAAATGAACAAACGCTATATCTATGCACACGTGTTTATCGTCATAACACACTAATTGATAGTTGAATATATAATGTATAATTATTCCGTAAACTTCACAGAAACAATGCATGTACTTCTGTACGTGTGTATTAACGTATAATTAATGTGAATATATGAAGTGCACCTCGGAAAAAAATTCACGCGAAACTGAATAACTCTGCGTTTAAATACTGCAAAAATTAACATCTTAGCTTGCTTGATTTCTATCACAGATGGCGCAATATGAAACATAATACAGTTCATAAATGCTCAAAACAAAGAAACACATAACCGATCTGTATGCACCGATCTTAATCGTATATGTGACAATCAACCATCCTATTACAAATGGCTTTTTCTAAGTAGACACATGTTGCTGTTTCTTTTCTTATTTATTTCTATGAAGTCAGTATTAAGTATTAAGCCTATTATATGAGCATTGTGATACGCGAGCTTGTACGGTCGGCTAGTAAATCTAATGATATATTAATTTTTTAAAGAAAATACATTTAAACAATAGCCACCGACGTCTTCGTCAGGCCAAATTAAAAAGTGTAATTTATACAATGTTATATTTAGATTTGTTGACATAACTTATGAATAAAGGCAAAGTTTTAAAGTATATAATGTCGACATTTTATTAGCAGCAACGTTTAAACAGAACGAATTATAAAGCCTTAGTACGAGGCGTACCTCATAAACCAAATCTCAACGTCCTTGAATTTAAGCAAGCGGCCATATTCCCATACAAAACGGTGAAATTAAATCATAGTAATACAAAGCAATAATGTATACAATGTATACAATTTTTACCGTGCACCTGTCTAGCTGTCTAGCTGAATTGTGTTTCAGTCCAATTAAATTACTTTCTACCGCAACACATGTGTAACAGATCAATATAATTTATTATGTGTCACTACTCCAATGCTGCACAACGGCAAGGATTGCCATGATATTATTTAATTACCAATCCATACCCGCACAGAACAATAATAAATCGGAAAATGTGAAATGACGAAGCGCTTATTAATGTGTAAGTACTTTCCGATAACACGAGATCGTGACAGAACCATGTGTACTAAGCGACACGTTAAGCTATTATTTTGCTAGAAACATATGTTACAGCATTTGACACGATAACGGTGTCTTTTACAAGGTTATTAGGGTCAACTTAATAGACAATCTTAGAAACGATGGCAAGTCATATTTTGAGAGTAAAATCACTGACTACTCGATGAATTACACCACGAGCACAATACGTACAGGCGGTAATAAACCATTGGTTATTTTCCAACAAGTAAAAGGCAGATCCTTATGGCGTTTTTCTTTGGTTTAAAAATATATTCCGTAACGTTCAACGCAATAGAAAAATTGTATCAATCAAACCATTTTTACATTGTGCAGTGCAATAAAACAGGATTCTAACTAAAGTGTTTGTGATTTCCAACAAACACACTTGTACGCATATTTTTGCACTGAATATCAACAGGCGTTGCAGGAAGCATAATATGTAAGAAGTGTTATATAGAAAATAAATTGCATACGCATGCCTATAATGTCTTTGTCCCATTTTGAGTAACAGTATTTCAGTAGTTAATTTAAGTCTAACTTTAATTTATCCCATTTTCACCGCGACATTGACGGTATAACACGTTGTGGAATATACTTGCTTGTATTCAACACTGTGGAATATACATGTCGCGTGCACGGACTACTTTTTAAATGACGTCTTGCGATATGCGCTAAAATTAGGTCGATATTGTTTGGTTCATTGATCGAATTATAAGGTCACCCATTAGAAGAAAATGTGCATATTTTGCAGAAAAATATATATATGACATATTCACCAAAAGAAATGTTGAAATAAAATATAAAATTACGCGATTTTTGTTTTGTTATTTTTTTATTTATATTTACTTTACCACTGAACAATTTTTCATAAGAAACAAAGTCGACAAAACTTAAGCTTAAAAATTATACGACCTTTAACCTTTAAATCTAGTCATATGACATAATTTTTCGCCATCCGTATAATGAATCAGCTGATTGATGGCGTCATAAAATGACATACTTATTGCTTCATTTTCCCCATTTTTTTGGACGATTTATTATAAACGCGACTTATTTCACATGTTTTCTACATGTACTGTATGTCGACATATCTGAATTGTCAATTGATCACATTTTCCTTATTTCGTGTAATGTGCATTGTTTATAACCAAAGCATATACTTTTGACATTTAACTTAAATATTAAGAATGTACAACAAGCAATACACATATCGCACAGTTCATGAATAATCTGCTATGTTTGCTTTCCTATTTAATTCACGTTAGGCATAGAGCTGTGTAAATAAGATGGAAAAAATAGAACCACACTGGAATTGGGAACGTCCCATTTTGTACACGGGTATTTTCTACTCATTTATCTGCTGTGTACTGGAATGTTTTCCATTCTTTGTGTATTTATATATTAAATTATTTTCTCGTACAATACGGGCATTTACTAAAGATAAATAAAACATTGTGTAAGTTTAAACATAATTATGTTTGCATGCAGAAATCTGCAAATGCAACCGAGTTTACCAACGGCTATTATTAGATAAACTGCTCCGGTTCATTTGAACAGCAGTAATGTAGAGTACATGACGTAGCGTGTGACGAAGAAGAAAGTTTATCGCGTTCATAAACTCATTTGAATAAAGTGATAGAATGGCATAAGGGTCTTTATTTAACTATGCTAAAATAATTATTAAAGACCCTAGATGCAAAATCGTTAATTATTGAGTTAAATGGATTATTGGATGGATTTTAAAGGATAATTAAAGGTAAGATACTAGTTCTTACGTGTTTTGATTTTTGTTTGTACTTTTGTCGTTCCCTGTTCTCGGGGAAATGTTTTTAACATGGGCGCCATTGATGCATCGGATCACACACGGCATACCCATAACATTATATAAAAAAACACGTTCTGCGCGTCCTTAAATTCGTCGTCCGAAGTCGGAAAACGTATTGCCCTGTATATTTTGTCAAATAAAGTGTCAGTCGCTGCAATTGTCTGTTTACTCGTTAAAATTGTCAAGGTCTTCGATAGCTAAAGAAACTTCAGCGTACAGTTTATTTAGTATTGACAGACCTGTACAAAGTCGCGCCTGTCAAAAATCATAAAAAGCGACATTTAAAGTTATGGTAGCCAGAACTAGGTCGTCGATGGTGTACATGTATGTTGACATCGACAGCATTTTGTCAGGAGCAACCGCCGCCATATTGGATTTTGATCATTTTCTTTCGAAAATAAAATGAATTATAGTAAAGTAAAATCTTCTTTTCGCGGTCGTAATGTGTTAAAACTCGCATACTGCGTAAAATTGAATGTAGGCATATGGTGATATTTTTACTTGTTTTACAGTTTGTGTGTGAATTTTTTAAAGACTATTTTGCGTACCAGAACAAATACATGTATATCACTACGCATGGTTACATTTGTTAGATTTTAAGCGCTTTTATGACTGAATTAAAATTATTGTTAAGGTTATTAGACCTATTTATGTTAAATGTCACGTTGAAGAAATCAAATGGAATAAATAGAATACTAGGATTAGCGTTGAATACAGAGAAGTTTATGTTGCTCGGCTCGAACACCGAAAGCGCTCGCCAAGGCTCGCGCTTCAGGCGTTCTAAGCCGCGCAACATAAACTTCTCTGTATTCAACGCTAACCTAGTATTCTCTATGTAGACATCAATATTTGCCCAAGTGTATATATGCTCAAATCCTGCAATAAATAGATTATCCAAGACTGAGCAAATTGAGTCAGTTTTCTATTTCGTCCTTGTTTTAGTCCAAGCATCACAACTTTCTCCATCACAGTACTAATTTGCACTCTGGACAGTTTTAAAATAGTGTGTGTCCACAAGTCGAATTAAATGTGAGATTATGTAATCAGTAAACTTTTGTTAGTTGACTGATTTGCCCATTTATATGATATGCTGATGTGTGAATAACTTGCTTAAGTAAGTTTAGGTTCTTATATATCATTTTAAGTGTCCAATCGTTTACAGCATCAAAACATGTAAGTCTATCATATTCTATAAAAACTTAAAACGATTCTACACATATCTTGTTAAATAATTTCAGCGCAAAGGCATTGGTAAAACTATTCTGTCTAAAAAGAACTAAATATTAAATCTAAATGCGCTAACAATTAATTTACAGCAGAACTGGATGTTTATCAAGCGAAACAGATAACACCATAAGCTTCAGTAACGCTCATAATAGATATTTTTTATAAAAAAACGGGTATTGAACACATAGTATTGGAAATACCCCATCAACTCTTTAAGCCTGTATACCGAGAGTTTTCGCGTAAAATGTAGCTTGAAAAGCACCCGGGTTCGAATCTCGACGAGGGCAACAATAATGGTGAATACCTTTTTAATTAATATTAAACAATACTCAGTTTATTACAATTGCGTTATTAAACGCAGAAAATAGCTCTCTATTTTTCAGAATTTTGCAGAAATACAAGCAACTGTTAACAAGCCCTTTTTATGCAGAAGTTATATTTAATATAATGGATAGTTTATTGCATGCCTGAAAATAATTGCGTATATTTCCAAAAGATAAAACACTTTTAAATACACTAATTTCAAAATCATGTTCATTTTAACAGGAATTATTCACATTAAAACTAGTGAGAAATAACATATACAAGGTGGTTCTAAAACACAGTCCAACCGTGAACAATTTTTCGACAGCGTGGACAATCAGCGTGATATGAAGGTGTTTCTATCGTGATAGATCGGGAAACCGATATCACGGTGGACAACCGCGATCGCGGTGAATTACCGCGGCCACGTTGGTTCGCGGTGAAATACATGTAAATGTAAGTTTCTGAAAGAAGTTTGACTGTTGTTTATTTAAAGAATTGTTTTGTTTACATTTTGAAAATGCTTTCTCGTTTGTGTACTTATAGCTTGCTGATATTTACATATACACCTGGTACACGAATATGTTACCTACGTTACCTAGTATTTAATTCAGTGATATTTTAATTCAAACTGATCAGTTCTTATGTATATGAGTGACTATGTCTGAACTTGTTTTCGTCAGTAACAAGTTCATTTCGTCACATATTTTAAAGTAAAACGTAATCGAAGAAATATTGTGATACATATTGACATGTTCAATAAAAGAAAAACATTTATTAAACTTCATATTTGTAATATCATTATATATTTAAAAAATGCTTATGATATTAATAATACAAATCTCGTCAGAGTTGTTATAACGTCCTTATTTTCCGAAAACACATATTTTTTGTCGTACCTGAAATAAAAATTAAAACAGTATTAAAAAAGCTCACTGTGATATTATGACACGTTCAATTCAGCGCGATTTCTTTTCAATATTTCTTATCGAGAGGCACGTTAGAGCAATATTGTCATTGTTAATAGAGACTTTAATAAGTATTCTTATTTTGTCCTATGAAATCTCCTGTACGGTTAAAGAGTTGCTAATAATGAAATTATACAGTTATTAGTGCAACACAGTTTAGACGTCCCCAACAATATACTGTGCAAGGTATTTGAAATTAATTGACTTTTATGTCGAACTCATATGCCATCATAATAATTTTATGTGAACGTTTTTGGCATTTATGACATTAAGTATTTGCATTTCACTGAAAAAAATTGTATAAATGTGTGTTAATGCTTGTAATATCTCCCTATAAAAAGGTAATTCCTGTCTGCCTCATTAGATTGGTTACAAATGCATGTTGGTCCAAATTATAGCAGCATTGCTGTTGCTTGTAAAGAGGCACATCAATGGTACATTCCCTAACGTATACATTTATGAAAACAATTCACAATCCCTGTTTTGAATATATCTACTAACAATGTTATATTGATACAATCATGAGGCAAAAATGTTCGAATAGTCAGCTACTTTTTTTCGATCATGCCTTGAGTGGCCTTCAAACTCAGGCAAGCATTAATCGCATACTTTAAGAGGAGTGTATTACACTACAGGACCGTTATCGACAGGTACTTCATGTACAACTCAATCAACGACTTTACGATTAAGATTAACGCGTCTACTTAAAGTATCCAAGGGACAATTGTTCATAATAATAATACAATTAATTTTATTGATCTTTAAAAAACGAGATGTTTACTTTTTAATGCATTTAGCAAACATTTAGCTCGACTGAATACTTAAAATATAATCTTATTTTTTATATTATACAGTATTAGCCTACGATATGCCTCTTTAAAATCAACTTGAATAACAATTTAACCATAAATATTTAACGTTTACTTTATATGAATCAAATCGTTGTATGCGCTTAGAGCCTGAGGCTAGATTCTGTGTGACATAAAATGCATTTAGGTTGAAAAGTTCGAATTTCACCCTGTGTCCGAATTTATACGGATTGATCCTAGTGGTTGAGTGCAGAAGCTCAGAGATTGTAAGAAAAGACAATATGTGTGTATATACTACAGTGTTCATAGGCATTGAAGGACTACACGATACTGTTGGTGGGAACAATAACCTTTTGTTCAACACTACAGATCTGAAAATGGTTCGTCTACATAGGCGGTGAAGATATACAACAACAACAACAACAACAACATAGCCGCAAAAAATGTTATTGTTGGCGTCAAATAAATTACTTTCAATAGCCTAAAATAGCTTTTTATTACATAATTAATATATCAGAAAAACAATCATACTTCCTTTGTAATGTGTATACAAAAGAACATCCACTCTCCCTGATAAAGAACGGTGTACAGATTGTGTACTTTGTCTCACGTAGAACTTTCCGCGCTCGAATTGCGCGCTCGATCTGCGCAGCGAAATACCATATCCGGTTACATCGGCTTTTTGCATGATTGATCGTGAATATTTGTTGTGTTTTTTTTTTCATTTCATTTTTTCTGAATGTCTTGTTTCAGCAAAATAAAATAACAATATTTTAAAATATGTTTATGAATACCAAATATAATGTCTTCAAAAATGTCTCAGATAAAAATTCTTCTTACTGTCTCCGTATACACTTGATCTTTTCGGCAAAGACCGTCAAGTGAAGAACTTATGCTCGCATAAATATGTAAACAATAAAAGCTATGTCGTAATCAATGCTTAGCTATTTTGCTTCAATAATATGTTTTTGCAATTTGTATGACACTGTTATATTAAATAGTGATGTTCTGTATTTAAAAGGCGTGTTATTGAGATCTGCGAATAACTTATTGTATTGCGCATGAATTAAGTGGTTAATCGGCGTTTGGGGAATATGGTCCAAAAAATAACACGCTTATTGATTAAAGTACATAAATATCACATACAAATTCGATGCCCTACTTTCTATCAGTATTAATGCTATAAATGAAGTGATTATACCTCAATCATGTCATTATTTTAGGAGTAACGAAGTATTACAAAATATTGTTTGATTAAATAATCTCAAAAATAGTAATCAATAACAATATCGTTATTCAGTCGAAATTCAAAAAGGGACATATATCTATTATTGCCAGGATAGGTACATGTTTAGAATTAGCTGCACGATTAAAATGCGCGTCAAAATGTAAACATTAAAAATGAACATGTACTAAAATTGTGATGTGTTTATCTAGAAATGTGGGTGTAAGCTTCGTAAGATTTCACTTTTATGAATGACTTAATGTTATGTTCAATCAGATTTTATATAATACGAAATAGGCACATATAAATTGTACCATTGTATTGCATTAAGATGATACAAGTTAAACATTTGCGACTTCTACCTCGCATGATAAGTTGTAAACCCAACACGCCAACAAAGCTCACTTAAGTAGTTGGTATAAAAAGTAAAAGCAACTTTGTCGGACAAGTGTTTAGCATAAAGAGCAAGTAATGTATCAGTAATGACTGATATTAAAGCACATTTAACAAATAGTTCGAACGCAATTTTTTTTCTCTGTTTAAAAGGAGCTGATTAGCCCTATAAATACGTTTAAAATATATTTTCAGATCTTAAGGTACCTATATCCAATCGTTGAAAAGTTGTTATTGATCATGATAGGTCGAATGAACGTTCAATTAACAGAGTCTACGCTTGGAGACACGTCTAACGCATCACTTTTCAATCTTGAATATCTCAGTTACGAGTAAAGATAATGATTTAACATTTTACATACAATCATTTGACTACGTTCTATGCAAGCTCACGATAAAATCATTCATCCGTGACGATTGGACACTTCAGCACGTAGGGTAGGTGTGGTTCTATATTTTTGCACGTGAAAATGATAAACCGCGATTTAATTCGAGTTTTATTTCAATTTAATTATTTTAGATGGGTTCTTACATAAGGAACACATAAAATTATTTTACAAAACAATATAGCTCGTATGAATATTCAGGAGCGCAATCGCGCACTTTACATTTTACAGGCTACCTTTCCCACTTGCTAAAGCGTCCAATCGTCACGGATGAATGATTTTATTGTTAGAGTGCACATACTGTAGTCAAATGATCACATGTGCAATTTTAAATAAAAATATTTACTCATTACTGAGATATGTAAGTTTAAAAGTGTTGCGTTAGAAAAATCAGTGTGCAGTAAAAGGCGATTTACATTTTATTCCAATTTAATTTCAATTTTATAATTCCAGGTATGTTTTTACACAAGAACAACATAATATTAATTTAAGAAAAACATTATGGCTCGTATGAATATTCACGAGCGAAATTGCTCAATCGGCATGTTGCAAGCCGGTCAGTTATTAAGACGTGTAAGTTTATGCGTTTTATTTTCACATTGTTGTTATTTTACGTTGTACGAGTCTTAGAATTTGACTTTTGGAGTGACGTTTTTAACTTGTTAGGTTTTACATTTTGTTGTTTTTCAATTTCAATTAAATTTTCAGGAGTTATCAGATATGTGTTGAATTATTCTCGGTCCAAATTTCAACACAATCCAGTCAAAATTACGGGAGCTATATTAATATGATTAAGTGATGCGGTAGAAGTGTCTCCAAGTGTATGAAGTTAGCATTCTCTTCAAACATTCAATTTAAACAAACATTAATTAACGAAAGCGCTCACATCTGTAAAAATTCTCTTTTCTTATTGAACACAAAATTTTAAGTTGAAATAAATCATTGCAGTATTTCCTAAATACTTTGTTTAACATACCTGTATTTCAAAACGTACAGGCTCAATCAACAAATTTGAAAATAAAATAATCGTTATGAAGCTTGGGTTTGACACCTTCGATATATGAGGTCCTGCACTCTTATGGAGACTCCACAGGCAGTGCACCAACACGCAAATATCCAGTGTTGTCCATCATTGGAGGTAAAAACATCACACCGTCGCAATGCGCACTTCGGCCTAGTGCATCCGTCTTCAGCAGTGAGTTTTTTCCATAGAAGACTTGCCGGCCAAGACTTAAGAGCGTCTCCCGCCCTTGCTTTTTTCTGCGCATATGTCCAGACAATAATATTACATTTATAGACATACGTGTGCCAATATTACAAAGTGCCTAGCATTGAAATTGATATACGATAATATTTGGTTAACATTTACGAAAAAAGCTTTTGTGGTTGCATTCAGTGTATACTCATCCGTATCAAAATTGTTTCAAATCTGTAGAAAAACATGGCTGACAATGATGAGGAGGGGGTGTGGTAATTTTCGAAACATGTTCACGATGTTCACTAGTGAAAACTCATATTGAGCTCAATCACAAAACATCTTTCTTAGATGATTTTTCTACGTTCAATACCGGTCTCAATAAATACGTGTCTTGCTTTTGTTCTTAAATTCTTACGGCAAAAGAGTTTGGATACAACCTGCACAAAACAGTTCAGTTCATGCTGGTCTAAGATTAGCGTCTTTCGACCTTCTGGCAACCTTATGTAATTAACCGCAAAAAACGAATGTATACATTCATGATCTTATTATCTTGATTTTATGTTACAGTTTAAACGATGACCCTGATTACATGTGCAACAAGATGTACCTCCTATGCTCGTTAGTATGCCTGAACCGTCACCGATTCCAAACAAATTATCCAATAGAATATAATCGACCCAATTGATTATTCATATCTTGATGACTTATTTCGTTTATTACGACAATTGTTTCGCCATTTGGCTATACACGTTATATGTTAGATCTCAACCGGAAATACCGTTTTAAGATAATCGTTGGTTAAAAATACTAGTTACATGTAAGTATGTACAAATATTTATATTATACCATCAATCTACTCATCCACCCGCTATACAAACATCCGTACAGACATACAAAAAGCTATAGAAGCAAAACATCACTATATAACCATTTGACAGTTTATATTGCTTATAAGTAAAACCTTAAATGGCATGATTGTATCTGCAAATGTATTATTCTGTCACGATCATTATTCACGTGTGAAACTAATATTTCATAATCCTAAAAACTATCATTAATATATACATATTCATTACATCATGTTCTTTTCTATGATATAAAATGATCAATGATTTTCTTTCGCGATTCAAAATGATTTTTAAACCATGAAACAAGCAACCAAAATTAAGTCCTTAGACCATAATTAAAAATAATAAGTGCTGTCATCCAATCAACCATTGTAACTGTCCTATTCGAAACAGAGCTCTCTTCGTCTACAGCAAATTACCTAAAAAATCGATTATATAGAAAACACACTGACACACTAGAATAACTAAGGGTCTATAACTGGGAAAAAAATCTTTCAATTCATTGAATAGCCAGATTATCGTATAACCATTTTAATTAGTTTACCACGTGATATTGCATCTTGAACTAATGTAACTTTTTTTCAATATAAATCACAAAAAGGCACAATGTATATGCCAATCTCTTTGAACGTGGAGTCATAATCATAAAAAATTGTTGGTGTGGATAAAACTGATTTTTATTTATATCATTGTTTATGGTGCCGATGCTGTATTCATCTTTTTGCTTGCATCTATGCAAGAAGTTTCACTGCTCCAAGTCCTAGATATACTCGTATACTGTAGAGTAAACGAAGTATTTCATTTAGTACAGATATAACAAATGCTTATACTTTGAAGTCGATTCAGCATAAATACATGTACGAGCATCATATTTGTGACAAATATTGAAACAAATAACAATAAACCATTGAACATGAACGTGCTTTGTGAATAGCACGAACTGCAATATAAATGTTGAATTGAATAAAGATGGTGTATACAAAGCGTTCATATATAGAGAATATTAGGTGAGTTTTCTAATGCACCTGAGATATTTAGCGAGTTGAAGAAATGAAAAAACTGTCGAGACTTTGCTAAAATATGGGTTGTTAAAAACAACATTTTACTACTGATTAATTTCAATACTATTGTGCAGCGTTTGATCGATTTTAATATTTTCAAACTTGTTTCCAAACGAAGCAATAGTCTTATAAAAAAATAACAAAATAATGAAACATTAAGAACCATAAAATTGTTGTAACATAATTTTATTTCAATTTCAATTATGGCATTTTTCACAAGCGAAAGAGTACAACGCCGATCAGGTATTCAGCAAACGTAATTCTAGCCTAAATAGAAATATTAGTTTATTCGTATCAGATAAGACAGCCACACTAAATATATAATTTCCAAGCATCAGAAAGTCACCACCTGAATGCGCATTAAAATAGCTTTCTCATGAATTCATGGACTATTTAGCAAAATAAGTTAATATTTTATCAGTAGCCGAAGAAAAGGGAAAATCATCAGTCATCAATAACTAAAGTGTTATTGCATTCGCAGATTGGTTAGGTTACACGAACACGTTAAATGAAAAAGATACACTTGTTAACCTATTATCTATGAACAATCAAAGTGTTGTTGAACTATTCAAATACAGACAAGCTTCTAAGTGTATGGTGTAAATGGCAGTCGTAAATGTGCTTAATTGACGAAAATGCCATAAATACATCAATCAATACAAAAAAGCAGAGACATGGTATTTGATATTTTAACAGCTCCGTCCGAACTAATGTTGTAAGCGAATAACACTTTTATTTTTATTTTATTTAACTATGACCTCTACTTTGATCCAACTGTCCCCAAAATTCAATCCCAAGCTAAGAATGAATTATAGCAACCTTTACACAAAATGTTTATGCAAGACCTTCTTCCAAACTTATTTATTCGCTGACTATTTGATTCTTTTTTGTGTACAGATAACTTGCTCTTCACCTATATAGCCTAACAAGAAACTTAAAACTTTGTCGGCATGTACGCTACCTACCGAAATTTGAATGCAATACCTCTATCCAAACTGAAGCTATAAGGAGTATTCCATTATTATATTTTGTATAACATTGAACTTGACATCTATTCGAAGCACAATCGCATAAAATTTAAAAAAAGCTTCATTTGTCAATGCAATCTTAAGATATCGATCAGAAGGTAAAAATGTGCTGTTTATGCATATTAATAAAATATAACCTGTATCCAATTGGCCCTCATTCAATCATAAACTTGCTTTTCATGTTAGCTACCGACAGATCAAATGTCAGTAAAATTTGTAGTTCAAAACTAATAAATCTCGGACACGCCCGCCCGATCACCATACCACAATCTTTTAATCAGGATTTTCAACTTCGCGAAATACGTGAATAAAAAGACAAACACGATTAATTATATACCTGATAATGTATGTATGGAAAATATCTATCATCTGAGTGTTTGCATTAGGTAAAATTTGTTCTTTAGGCATTTAAATAAAAAACATAAAGACACATATTTGACAAAATATGAAATGCAGACAAAATGTTAAGCAGCACAATCATTTTAATTAAGTGATGCAAGGATGCTTATTGTACTAAAAATATAGAGATTTTATTTTTAAAAATACATTAACAACATAAAAAAACAGAGAGAAAGACACCATAGAACGAACATTTAAATAATGATACATATATAAATTCTACACAATATAGTTTAATGAATGTGCAGTTTTAGTATATGCAATTTTTTATTTCAAAATAAATTCTTTGTTTCATTATATACTTTTTGTGCATACTACATATTTTATATATACATTAAGCCATACTATATAAATACATGTATAGAGACTGGTATTGAAGTTAAGTGTGAAATAAATATGCGTAATACACCAGTGCTGTAAAGTAGTAAACGATTTAATTCTTTACAGTTTTGAAAATTCTCTACAAATAATACGCAATTGCTATTTGAGCAAAAATACAAGAACAAAAAATAACTGATTTGATTGTATTATGTGTGCAATAACGCAGCATGTACGTATATGTTACAACTGCTTATTTTGTACTTGCGTTAAAACTTTCTATAACCAGTAATAAAAGTTCATCCGTAAACAAATAGGTTGTTTTTCATCTGTATTAAAGCATTTTAATATCAGTTACATCACACATCACCAATTAAACGCAGTACATATCTGCATATTACGAAATTGTGTTTTGATAAATTTCACTATACCGACGTTAAATTAGTAAGTTTACTTCTATGTTCTAAAAGCATACCCATTCATCTTACCTTACATATATAACCGATACAAATAACACACCATGTACTCAAACATCATTCGTAGAAAAGAGATTTTCAAAACAAAACAAAACGAACAAAATATTTTGCAAACTACAAATTAAAAACCCTGTAGAAAACTCTAAAAATCAAAATAAATGGCAAATCCTTCTTCGAGAACAAGAATTTAATTGGAAACAAATATTTATCATGCCATATAAAACAACTATAGGTAGCACACTGAGAAATGCTCACTATAAATATGTCTACAGAATCATAGCTACTAATAAATATATTTTTGAATGCAACCTATCCAACACAAATTTATGTGATATATGCAGCAAACATATTGAAACAAAAGAACACCTTTTCTGGGTGTGTAAACATATTCAAACTCTATGGAACCAATTGACAACAATTCTAGAGAAACAACAATTACAAGTAAAATTGTCTCTCTTAAACATCAGTTTTCGGTGTAAATACTTTTAAATACCAGAAATTAATAACACTGTGAACGACATTATTATATTAATGAAATATTTCATTTTCAGCATGAAATACAAAAACAAACATCTACTTTGAACTGTTTTATGAATTATTTAAAACTAAAGCTCCAAATTGAAAAAGAAATAGCCCTAAACAACGATGCACTTCATATTTTTGAACAAAAATGAAAACACATGACACTTTCATAATCTAGTCCATTTGTTTATTGACCCCACTGTATGCAACTCATCTATAGTTTTTAATTATTTTTTATATTTAAAAAAAGAAACAATATCTATCACAAACAAGCAAAGCAAAAAGCTCACAAACTAACAAAATTTTAATCTAAAGAAAAACACAAAATCAAAAAATATATAAATTCTAGCGTATATTGTAAAATATGTTTGACATTATTAAAGCTGCATGAAATTACTTTGTTCTTGCTAATGCACATGTTTACATATTAATATGTTTTATATTTAATAAACAAATGACTTCTGTGTCAGCCAAATATTTAGATATTAAAAAGTTGTTTACTCTAAACAAGATTTACAAATATAGGGCACTGCAAAATTTTAAGTATAGCAAAGAAGCCAAACTCACTGGCAATACTTTACAAAATGCAAAAATGAATGGGCAACAGTTAAAACAACAAAATATTATTTTGAAGCAACAAATATTTAAAAAAATGTAAAGAATATACATACAAATAAATGAACAAGTACACCCTTTAAAATATATGTATCTGCTTATGATAATAATGATTTTGTCTTATATAAAGTGTGTAACAATAGCCTTATTAAAAAGGTTGATGTAATTTCTGCAGGTGTAATATAGTATGTACATAAAACAACATAACATGTCAAGTAAATCATAAAGTCGCCATTTTTTATTTAAATCTTGGCACTCACATGACAGCTATTTACTGTTCAAGGCATGAAAAAATGATTACACATGGTCCCATTTAAAAAATGTTTAATTTCGGTTGTTTAAACTGGCACTTCATATTTGTTTAATTAGCAGGGACATGTTTTACGTATATGGTCCACAAAAATATTCGATTTTTCAGTTCGTGATTAGTTTTGCTGTTCAATGACACTTTACTGTGACTAACTATCATATGTTTTAATTGTTTTTCTCGTTATATTCTTTCGGTTTGACGCTTGTCGAATTTGAGGTTTCGGTTTGCTGATCTACTGATGATGGCTCAGATATCAGCTGCTGCGAAAGAGTCATACTTGAGTTTGTTCGTCTGGCTTCCTATATATCGGATTTTACGGTAGAAGTGTATTACGGGTATTTTTTGTCTTTGTATCACAGCTGTCTGTTGGCTCTGGTATTCTAAGTGTACATTACTCATAGAAACGATGTTTTCATCTGACAATACAGTTTCGCCTTTGTGCAAAAGTGTTGTTTTGCTATGCGTGATGTGTGAAGGTTTATTTATTTCGTCGCCTTTCAGGAATAATTATTGTTTATTCTTTTCTTTTTGAAGTAGTTGTAAGTCAGTCCGGATCGCTGATGCTACAGGAGTCTGAACATTTTGAGTAGGCGTTACCTCTTTGGGAGCTGTGTTTTCATTTGCAAGGGCTTGCAATTGAGTCCCAGTATGTTCTGATGATATTGGAGCGGATGATTCCATAAGGTCCGCATGAGACTGACTTCTTTGAGCAAGCGTTACCTCTTTAAGAGCTGTGTTTTCATTTGCGCCTGCTGGGTACGGCACACGTAGAGCTTGTCTGTTTCTATTTCTTCGAAATTCTCTGTAAGTTTTTTGTGATATCATTTCTTTGATGAATGATGTAAAGAGGACCCAATTGATGACATCGTTACAGTCGATAATATAACCGTCATTAAGTGTACTAGGCACCACGGTGCCTTTCTCCCGGATGACTGTAATCATTCGTGCACGTCTTTCGACGTCTGAAAAATTGTATTTGCAAAAATAAAAAATAAAAAATCATTTGTCGAAAACTCACCACGTGTAGAAAATAGCCTATATACGAGAAAACTTGTATAAGATTCATAACTTATGACGATATACTAAACCAACTTTCATTCAATTTGATTGCGAATGTTGTGTTAACAAGAAGTTAAAATACCAAAAGTAAAGAAAGAAAAATTGAATAGCTTTTTGGTAACTAATGAAGATTTCAATTTATCTTGAACATATTAAGCATTTAATATAGAATGATTATCACATCAGATGCATCAAACTTGTAAAAACAATACGTATTTGGTTATGGAATGCGCAAATACATTAAATACAATTGACAATTAATACTTATCTATCAATATCACAAAACGTCTAGCAATATTTTAACCTGTTGAAAATCCTGGTGCAAAGCGTTCTATGAAGACCAAAAATCTGCTCTGAAGAAACGTCCTTGATAGGACTACAATCACTCTTCGGCAACTGAAAAAACAACAAGAGAAACACACAATAATTTGTTTTTGCAGATTTGCATAATTATCGTGATTAACGTTTCATTTTTCTCTTGTTATCGCAATGTAAGAATCTGTATCCATATTTAAAAAATATACATATCAATGCATTGGTCAGAACTTTAAAACAGGGCGTGATCAGTCGCATCACAATTCGAGTAAAGGATATGACACTGCAAATATTTCTAAACACTAGTTATGCAGCATTCTATATACACATTACATTGAAAACATGCATAATACTTTTTACAGCAACTGTAAAAAATGTCGAATTGATTACTTGCTCCAGATTTATAACCAAAGTAAATTCGATAGAATTTAGACGATATTTGAGTTGCATACTACGCATCTCTTCTGAAACATTCAAATGGTAGCCCGGTTAAAAATGATTACTGCCCGTTTAAACACATGGCTGCAACATGGGCCAGTATTCTTTTATCAACTTGTGTGATCAGTTTCAAACATTCTATTGGATAAATCGTAATCTTCTTATTGCATTCGCTCTCATGAAATATCGTCCGATTTCGAGAAAGTTTCCGTTTTATTGAAATCTCTAGTCGCAAGGGAATGGGTAGTTTTTACCTTGATTCAGGTGACACTTTTTGGCTGTCTTGTTTTATTTCCGAATAAATTGACCTTCATAAGATACGTTTTTTCTTCATATTAAATCTATTTTTAGCTGATTGTTTTTATAAATAATTTCTTATGTTAATATCAGACATGCTATATTTCCAATACATCTACAACATTAATTACCTCGACTCGTCGCCATTTACGGAACATCAATACGATGCAATGTATACGATAGAGTTTGTTTGGAGACCACTCGTTCTGATAACGCGATGCCCATGATGTGACAAATCGTTTTAAGTAAGGGGGTTAAAACGGTATATTAATGTCAGGGAAAAAAGATTTTGTGTTCAGCCTGGCAGCGTAATCAAAGGACCACTCTTCCCGATAGCGAGATGGCCATGGTTTGAGTCCAAGACTCACCGCTCAGTAGTCTAGTCCTCTTCTGTATAGCAGCAAACGTGGGACTTGGGCACTTGCATGTCCAAAAAGATTGTGACCTTGTCGTGATAGACTTTAAACTGTGCGCTGCTGGATCGTAAACTTGATTCACGTACAGAAGAACTCTGTAGTTGTCTCTTGTCGCATAAAGATCGACCAATGGAAAACCAAACGTAAGAAATTCTGGTTGACCACTTCCTGATGAAGTGTCTAATGTGACAGAAAGAACTGCAAGGCAAAACGTCCAATAGGGCGTTTAGACAACCTGGTATGTTTAGGACGATAGAGAAAAATTGATGTTCTTGCAAAGCACGAGTAAGTTCCTGGTTCCCAGATACAAAGAGTGATAATTAGTTCACCACTGTGTCTGGATGTAAACCACGACTGATGTGTTGTAGGTTAACACCATTACACAGGAGTCGTGAAGATGTGGTGCAAATGAAAAACAGCTACAAAAAGAATGCTCGCTTGTCAAGATTTTGATGTGCAGGTGATATTCATTAGGATACCACATACTTGAGAATATTAGGATAAGTGGTTCCAGGTGAGAGTCCCAAACCTTCCCTGCTCGCATCTGTATAAGATGCAAGGAAGATTGTGGCAGAAGAAGCTATACGCCTGCCAAAATAATCTTCTTGTCAAGGCACCACTGAATAGTGGGAAGTAAGGACAAAAAGATGGAAATCCGTGTCATTGAATAATCCCGAGATCAATTCCAACAAACTTTAAAATAAAGCTGAATAGGACGTACATGTAAGAAAAAAGTTCCAGCAGAAAGACCGGTGACCGGAACGGTAAATACCGACTAGTGGCCGGAACCATTAGTCAAAGATGGGTGGGGAAAGAAATCACGGCAAGCCAAAATTGTCCACTCCCATCAGACTTGAAAGTTGGTAGAATAGGAAAATGTTGAACACTTAAGATTATGACCTATCTACAGTAGTCTTGCCCCAAATAACGACGACTTTAAATTCCTGGAGAAGAAAGGTCGTGAAGTCATCGATTTGCGAAGTACAGAAGTACGACTGAAAATGGTACTTCCGGCATCGGAGGTGTGTTGGCAGATCCTTAGCATCTAAGAACTGAGTTTGATAGCGGCCACGCTGGTAGGCAATCATATGTATCTGCCCTCTCTCAGTTGCAAATTCTCCAACATGGAGTAAATAACTGAGATAGTAGTAAAAACAACTGGCATAGGAAGCGAAAGAATGATGTCAGAAATCTGACCCGGCGGTTTGGAAAAATCCAAATTGTTAGTCGAGTCAGGTACAGGGGACTTGTAGCTTTTCCGGCCATTAAGCGGTATAGGCTAAGTCATGTCCTAAGGGACTTTCAATGACGATGGAGCAGGATTATTGTTGATTCCAGTAACTTGAAAACATGCACTGTCGTAGAAGCTATAGAAAAGCAGAAGTCGACACGAAACGTCGTCTTGCTAATCCTGCTAGAGTCACGTTTGTGGCCCAACTGTTCTGTGACAGTGACTGCAAAGTCTGTAGCCGACAGGTAAAGGCGGGTTAAAAATTCATCCTTTGGGTCTCGAACATAAATTATAGATTTTATTAATAGAGGTCAAATAGTAATGTTCGACCTCAATGTTAGACTCCGAGCTCGCTTCAGCCGAACCATCTGCAAGACCAGTGGTCTGCATGTAGCCGGCTGAGATAGAAAAAGGAATACCAGATAGAGGTATTTCATGATTTCATATTATTAGTAGTTCATTATCCAGCACCATAATGGATAAGCTGGGGAAGAAAGTCAATCATAGACCAACTCAGCGGAGATGATTCGGAAACCAACGGTCGCCAGTAAAACATCAGTATTGAAAGGCAAAAAGTGTCCTGGAGACTGTTGAATCCATAAAGTATTGGATTCGATGGAGTCATATCCAGGGGTATACAACTAAGTAACGTAGAAGATACCCGTGGGGTAACATACTATGACCGATGAAAACACAGGGTAATACCGGTGATTGGTAACTGGTGACTGAACCGGTCAATGACCGGAGACTGTTGTCAGGTGAACGGACCAGTCAGTTTTTTAACAGAGCTGAACCATTTTTTAACTCTTCCAAGACATGTCCAAATTTCATGAAGATAATGTCTTCTAGACTGTTCACATGTTTTCACTATATACATTTAAAGAAAACTGCCCCACTGCCTGGTGCCCATGTTTTTCTACTTATCACGACCATTTTCAAACTCGTCCAAGACATCCACATAACTAATGTTTTGACAAAATTTTATGATGATAAAGTAAAAAATGTGACTTCTAGAGTGTTCACAAGCTTTTTTACTATATAAATATAAGGTAAAGTTTGGCGGGTGCCATATGGTCAGATGTCAATCGATGCAGAGCAAAGCTCCGTGATCAACGTCCTCGGGCAAAGACCGAAGTATGACGGGCGCCATATGGTCTGACGTCGACCGACTGACAGCATTAGCCCGTTTCAGTCAACGTCTTGCCCGGATGGCCAAAGACCGGCGTATGGGGGAAGTCATATGGTCTGACGTCTTGGCCAATATCCGTTGTAAACAGCATGTTCTCAACTATTGTATCTGCGACCATCATGTAGTCGATATATGAAAAACAAGAGCAAAACATATTCAACAATAAACTGGTAATAGACCAGATTGTCATACGGCACATAAAATCATTATCAGCCCATGATGAAAATAATTAACATTCTCTCCGTTATTATAGTAAAGGACAATGTAAATTGTACATAATTTTCATATCACGGGCGTAAAGCATAAATTAAACAAAAGTTTAATTCAAAACAGATAAAAAATAAATCAACTAGATTGCCATATGGAACGTTACAATCATTATTGCACACAAAGGCAAATGATAAACACTCAATCAATGTATTAGAAAACACGCTTTGCACGTTCTCGCAATGTTTTAGAAGAACACCTACTGCACGTGCTGGTTCGCGCCTGAAAACACCCAGCATGGTAGAAATAAAGAATTGTTCAATACAAAATAATCTAAATGAAAATAGAAAGATAAATAATACAATTTATCTATTCAACAACCCCATTCAACCAAGTGAAATAAATCAAACATTTTTCAATTCAGAGCCATGAAAAGGCATGTATACACCTGGTCGATGCAGAAAGAGTATTGAGGCTGGTTACTGGTTTTTGCCTGGGTTGCATTGAACTATGTTTAACCTAGTATAATTTCAGTATAGAGGTGACCGGTTCCCAGCTTGATTAAATTTCCAGATAAGTTAACCCCCCTTATAATGGTAGTAGCTATAAGATAGCAGATAACATATTTATGACATTAAAATGGCTAATACATTACAGTTTAAACGGTTTATCATTTTAATCTCCAACTTTTGAAATAACAAGCAAGTTCTTTGAATTGATATCCCCCGCCAATATACGTCTGCACACTCGTACCAAGTTTCAATGAAATCCGCCAAAGCACTTCCAAGATATGACTCTGGGCACACAACAAACATTTTTTCAAGATACAAAGGGCCATTACTCTGTTATTATCAGATGGTGTAAAATGCCATTTGGCGTGCATCATCCCATTATCCATATTTATACTCGATACCAAGTTTCAATTAAATCCCCCACTGCACTTTCAAGATATGGCTCCGGACGGACGGACGGACAGACGGAAGGACAGACGGACGAACAGACAACGCCAAAACAATATCCCTCCGCCTATGGAGGGGGATAAAAAGCGGGTAATATTCATTTATGATTTTGCATCTTTCGACAACAATATTTAATTCAACCATATATTTTAATACATATCATATTAGATCCGTGTTTTTAAGCAATGACGGCGTTGGCCATGTCACTGAAAATCAAAGTGTTCAAATTGTGTTTGATTTAATGTTCGTGAGTTAACACAGTGTTTTTTCAAATGATGTTTTATTTTTGTTTTATATTAAATATTCCATAATTACGAAAGCATGCATACGACTGTCAAATCAGCGTGAATATATCGGCTGGTATTAAAAATACTAAATCTCGTACCGATGTATAGCTCTTTTTAATGGCTTTATTCTGAAACATATGAATGTGTGTATCATAACCATGAGTACAAATGAAACATTAAGTATGTGTTTATGTGTTCAAACCTTCTGTCTATTTCGCCAGCAGTGTTGATGTATTCGTATGCACCCGTTGGATCACAGCGACCTGGGACGTATATGTATTCAATATATTAAATGAGAAGTTAACAGAAGTATGTACTACCGACACGGAGCCCATATAACAGCACTGTTAGGACAACTGAATGTTAATGTATTTATTTTGTATGCACTCGTTTGAGAGAACTCTGTTCCAACAAGTTATTGTGTTTTCCTTCAATTCCAAATAACAGTAAACATGTATAATGTATGGCTGATTATGGGTCCCGCGTTCGCCCCATGTTAACTTCCGGCAGCGCCAAACATAGACAACTAACAGTAGATTTTTATTTTATATTTATATTCCTATATTTTGTTCATTACGTTGATATCGTTCAAAATCAATCTGCCTTGAAAAAATATGTGTATTATGAACTGTTGGTAGCATGTTTTATTCAACAAAATCCAATTCAGTGTTAATTTTTTATTGTATTTTTTACGCGATGTCATTGACTTAGATTTGTGTCAATTTGTGATACTGTATGAAATGTGTTCCCGGACGACGTATTCATGTAATGCACTCCTCCGTAAATAGTAAAAGTGTTGCTTATATATACATACTGTTTGAACAATTCCTTTCTCATATATATACATGTATACTTATTTATAATTGTTCTTGTATCCTCATAGGATCCAGTGTTTTTGAAAGTATATTTGTTAGTGCTTTATTATATTTTTATTATAAGTCAGTACTAAGATGACTTACCAGCAAGCATAAGTTTTTGGAGGATGTGTGCTGTGTCACGAAACTTGGGCACATGTAGAGAGCAGCCAAGGTCTAAGAGTTGCGACAGAAACAGTGCGTACCGCTGATTGTTGGACGTCAACTGTAGAAAGATGTGAAGCATTTGAGTCGAGTCCTGAGAAATGGGGCTTTAAGCATGTGCATGTTGCGAAGGCTAATCTGGGGTAACACTTTACGCCAAAACTTGATTTTTGCTAAGAGACTTCCTTTCAACCAAACATAACACACAAGCCGAAAGTGTTGTCCCTGACAAGTCTGCGCAAACTGCATAGGCTAATCTGGTACTACACTTTACCCACATGCATTAAACCCAGTTTTCCCTCAGCAAGGCTTATTTGTTTTAATCAAGTGCATATGAACCCACATCATAAGAGAATTTAAGAGCTTGACAGCTGTACAGCCCAAACATATTGTGTATGCAGCAAATAGTTTGATGTAGTATTGCTGCACACAAAAAACATGTTTCTTTGCTATTGAGCAACTGTTGGGTCTCAGACTTACATACTGATGCAGGATTGCAAATGACTGAGTACACAAATTATTTATTAATATAAAAACATTAATTGAGCTGCGCTCTTGGAACACTGGGCTTAATGTGCAGTCTACTCAGGCTAATCAGGGACGAAACTGTCAACTTTTTATGGTCTCTCTTTAGCAAAACTCCAGCTTATTCCAAAAGGGCGTCCATGATTAGCCTGTGTACATTACACATGCTAATCTGGGACAACAGTTTAGGTACACGGATTGAACCCAGTTTTCTAAGAATGAAGCTAAAATACATACCACGCCGGGTAGACAGTTCTCCGCTTCTATGTTTGGACCTTCAAAGCCAAGGACCAGCTCGGTAAATAGCAGCTGAAACATAAATAGAAAGAAATCATAGGTGCTGAAAAATTAATAGAAAGCAATCATGCCAGCAGAAATATTAATAGAAAGCAAACATAGAAGCCAAAGCATTCACACAAAGCAATCATAGGAGCTGAAACATAAACAAGAGGGCCATGGCGGACCTGGTTGGTTGCTCACCCGAGAAGTATTAATGATAAGTTAGCGTTGTAAACTTTACTTTCCCCCCAAATGCTTGGACAGTGCTTGATATATAAAGGCCATAGTGATTCATCATTGATGCATTTTTAAATGCACATGTGATACTTGTGTTACATAATACACTTGCAAACTTCTATCAAGGTTCCAGCTTTCTATTGTGATCCAACAGATCTAAAGCTTTTGATGTAAAATCAATAATCTTATATGGATAATGTTTTTATACTTTCAGATATTGCTCAATATAAAGAAGTGAAACTCCAGCTGCTGGAGCAGTATTTAATTCTCATTATACACAATTAGTTGGTCCTTTATTCAAGGCAAGTGACCGATTGCCAAAACAGCACAAAACAGCACAATACAAAACAACATACATAACACATAAATGAATAAAGCTGGGGTCATCGCCTTGGAACGGTCAATGCAGAGCATTGGGGGTTTAAACCATTTGATGTTTTCAAACAGCATTGTCATTCTGCTCCATTAAAACAGGTGTTTATTTCTATCAAAGTATGAATTTGTTTGGTTTAAATGTGTGTAAGGCATTAATTGGAATGAATGCTATGTTTCTGTTAGCATAAATACATTGAAAACAACAAAAACACTATATTTAACTTTAAACTAGATGGACCAAAACCATTTTTGAACTCAACCGTCGTATCCAAGAAAAAAAATGTTCTGACAACATGTCATGAAGATTGAGCAAACAATGTGTCTTCTAGACTGTTCACATGTTTTTACATGTATATACAAATGTACATATGGAGAAAACTGCCCCACCCCCTGGCGGCCATGTTTTTTTCACGAATCGAGACTATTTTCAAACTCAACCAATATATCCATAAAACCAATGTTTTGACCAAGTTTCATGATGATTGGACAACAAATGTGACTTCTAGAGTGTTCACAAGCTTGTTTACTATATAAATATAAGGAAAAAGACCGCGTCCTGGCGGCCATGTGTTTTTTTACCGATCCGAACCATTTTAAAACTCAACCGTCGTATCCAGGAAACAAATGTTCTGACCAAATGTCATGAAGATTGGGCGAAAAATGTGTCTTCTAGACTGTTCATATGTTATCACTATAAACATATAAAGAACACTGTCCCACCCCCTGGCGGCCATGTGTGTCCACTGATCACGATCATTTTCAAACTCGTCCGATATATCCACATATCCAATGTTTTGACCAAATTTCATGATGATAAGGCAAAAAATGTGACTTCTAGAGTGTTCACAAGCTTTTTTACTATATACATATACGGAAAAAGACTTCCCCCCTGGCCGCCATGTTTTTTACGGATCCGGACCATTTTCGAACTCAACCATCGTATCCAGGAAACAAATGTTCCGACCAAATTTCATGTAGATTGGACCAGAAATGTGACTTATAGAGTTCAAATGTTTGCGCTATATATAGAGAGAGAGAAATCTGCCCCGCCCCCTGGCGGCCATGTTTTTTCACTGATCTGGACCATTTTCAAACGTGTCCGATATATTAATTAAACCAATGGTTTGACCAAGTTTCATGATCAGTGGGCAAAAATTGTGACTTCTAGAGTGTTCACAAGGTTTCTTTATAGCAATATAAGGAATACTGCCCCGCCCCATGGTGGAAATGTTTTTCAATGGACCGGAATAATTTTTAAACTCAACCAACATATCATTAAGACAAACATGTTGACAAAGCTACATGAAGATTGGGCATCAAATGTGACTCCTACAGTGTTCACAAGGTTTTTCTTGTTTTTGACCTAGTGACCTAGTTTTTGACCCAGCATGACCCAGTTACGAACTCGGTCGAGATATTATTGGGACAAATGTTCTGACCAAGTTTCATGAAGGTTGGACAAGAAATGTGGCCTCTAGAGTGTTCACAATGCAAAGTGTTGACGACGGACTCACGACGGACAAAAGGCGATCACAAAAGCTTTCCATGAGCAATTTTCGCTCAGATGAGCTAAACAAAGCAATCAAAAGAGCCCAGTCCGGGACGACACTCTTCGTACATGCATTAAGCCCCATTTTCCCAGATCAAGACTCGCATCATTCCCTTGATCCCATTGAAGCTTTACTCACCATTTTGTCCCTGAGAGGGACCTGGGAGATGAGTTTATTGTTCTCCCGGGGCTGCAGGAGGTCTCCATTCACGTACAGGTCCACCTCCACGTTGCTGTTGGCCTTCACACGGTGCAGGATGTGCCGACGTACAGCACCTGGCAAACACAATGCAATTGAGAGGAATTACACCTGTGTTTTCAAATACAATCTAGATTGATCAGAATCTTTAGGCTCATACAAACCAGTGTCCGTATTCACCAACCCACTCTTAGACTTGAGAATAAAGAATAGACTTGGAGCCGAGAAAATACATTCAGTGTTTGAATATACATGTATACAGGCCTCCATTGGTGATTATGTTATTAACATTAACAAAATGTTTGGTGAATACGGGCCCTGTGCTTTCTTTATACATATTCTAAGTAATGCTCATATAAATTAAGAAAAACCGCATTAACATGTTGACATTTTGTGGAAAAAAATGAATGGGAATAAAAAACAAGAGGGCCTGAAAGGCCCAAAGTCGCCCACCTTAGATAAAAAGAAATGACCTGTTTTTTGCAGCCCAAGATATAGACCTGTTTACCCTACCAATTGCTTCTCTGTAGTATGGAGGGCATCTCTCAGTAGTTTTGGGCTGTTGTCAGTAGTTTTAACCTTTCAATCATTTTGAGCATTAAAACACCATTACTGGGTCACATATCAGTTTAACGGCACATAAAGCATAAGATGAATTTACTTGCTAATAATTAAATCTGTTAAGTGATTGTATTTGCTTTTATTTGTTACAGCCTTTGCCATTTGGTGTGGGAAAAATTGCGCGATAAACCATGAAATTGGAAAAATAGCGCGATAAACCATGAAATTGGAAAACACTAAGCATTATAAATATGATTATAAGTAACATAATTAAAATTGTTTTTTAGTGCATATTTGACAGCATTTTTATATTATAAAGTGCTGCTTTAATGTCTTCTTACAATGAAGACAATATTTAATTAATATCAATCCACATGCATATTAAACTTACAATAATCTGTAGATTCTTAAATACACCATTTGATCATAAGCTCTTTAAGAGTAGCTATTAACTTAATTCAGTATTTTATAAAATTAAATATCATAAGGGGAAAACATAAACAAATATTGACAAACACCCTTAGTGTTCTTGTTGTGTTTATAAAGTATTAAATGGAGTTAAAATAATATATTTTATTTGTTTACCTTTCAATATCTTGCACTTGATAACCTCAGTTCAATGTTATTTCATTAAACTGTACAGCGTAACAAACATAATAAAGCAGAATATGCATATGAATCTGAGTATACACAGATCCACTAACATATAAATCAATATAAAGAAGTGAAACTCCAGCTGCTGGAGCAGTATTGAATTTTCATTAAAAACAATTAGTTGGTCCTAAATCATGTTTGTCTCCTTCCTTTTGCGAACGATACTCATTATCGACTAAAACACGGTATTGGTGCTGAAAGTAGTCTCACTTAATCAAAAAAATGAAATGGTAGATACAGCATTTCCTTGGTGTTATTTTTAAAGCTCAACGTATCCCCTACTCAAATCAAATTGAATTTTATTTGATCATGCATGCATTATTTTTTTATCTAACATTTTCATCCTATGGTATAATACAAGTTACAGACACTACACTAGTCATATAACATGCAAGAAAAACATAGCAGAACTTCAAAACTTCAGATATTTTCACTTTAACATCAACTACAGGTTATAAACTGTTGAAATAAAGCAAAAAACCAAAAGTGATAACTATCTTAACAAAAAAATCAAAGCATTAATTAATCAGGTATCAGACCAAAAGAGAACCAAGAAACTTTTCTATAACTTTTATTATAGACCCACAAGAAAGCTAATTAGGCATTTTTCTGAAACCAGGAAGTATATTCAAACACAATAAATCGAAACGATTGGTTTGAAAAAGCATAAGTTTTCATAAAAGGTAGAATTGCATGCTTAACTTTGGTTACAGACACTACCAAAATATATGATTCCAAAAACAGTTGCAGAAAGGCATAAAGCATTAAAAAATGCACTATAAAAGCAAGTTTACATATAAACAGTGACTTGAACATTATATCAAATGATTTTTGATCTGTTAGAATTTTAGTAAAAACACATTTTTGTGTACATGATCTGAGTTGGTAACAGACATTACACATTGGGTAACAATAGCTGTCCAGGAGACGTGTAGCTTGACAATTCTCAGTGCTGGGAACATACAAGTCAAAGAAGACTAATCTGACATTATGCGTTTGGCATCGCATATGAATTGGCACACCTGTATAGAGTTTCAAATTTATATAATCTAGAATTTCATTATGCAGCAATAAGCATTACCAAATAATGTGCGGAAAACTTTCCAAACATTTCAGTGTAAAAAAAATGTAATTTTGCAAGCAGCAAATCAGTGATGTATTTTGACCCTTTGTTACTCTAGCTATCAAGATAATCCCAGAGAAGTTTAAGCTTTAAGTAATGTTTGCCCTGAATTTGAATTTGTGAAGTCCACTTTCAATAATATCTCTGGATCTTGTGCGCTATAAACAAGATGACATCTATTGATTCCTGTAAACAGTTCAAAGTTTCTGCTACTAATTAAAGTATAAGAATGTAAATTTATATACATGTAGTGTAAAGCATACAGTGCGCATGTCTTCATTGATCCATTCATAAGCAAAGGAAATGATTAAATGCAGGCATTTGAATCAAAGTAAAAAACAGAAGTTACTTCAGACATGCTTAAAACTCATCACTTCAGCTTTAAAAATGATTTCATATGCTCTTTGATAGCATGAACAATAATAAGTTAAATGTGTAGGCATTGTAGAGTCTGTAACCATATGACCATCAAAACAAACTGTTTGATATTGTGTCTGATCTCAGTAAATTCTCAAATGGTTTTGTTTGGATTTACTGTTCTCATGATATTTAATGCAAAAAACTTTGTTTCCAATTGCATATTCTAAGAGATATTTGAAAAAATGCCAATTTATAGAAAACTACACTAAGAAGACAATTTATTTACATTATTATGATTAATATTTCAAATTTCAGACAGAAAATGTCTAAATAATGCAACTTAGACATAAGCAATGTAATACATAATACAATTTTGTTTCATTTTACTCACATATAACAAACAAGATGTGTTTGAGAAACACAATGTCCCCCCTTTATGACGTTTGATCTTGTAGGATGACCTTGACCTTGACCCTTCACCACTCAAAATGTGCAGCTCCTTGAGATACACACGCATTTTAAATATAAAATTGCTAGCTTCAATATTGCAGAATTGACATTACATGCGCAATTTTGACCCATATACTTGACCTTGAAGGATGACCCTGACCTTTCACCACTCAAAATGTGCAACTCCATGAGATACACATGCATGCAAAATATCAAGTTGCTATCTTCAATATTGCAAAAGTATTAATAAAATATGCGATTTGGGCCACATATATTTGACCTCTGACCTTGAAGAATGACCTTGACCTTTCACCACTCAAAATGTGCAGCTTCATGAGATACACATGCATGCCAAATATCAAGTTGCTATCTTCAATATTGCAAAAGTATTCATAAAATAAGCGATTTGGGCCACATATATTTGACCTATGATCTTGAAGGATGACCTTTACCTTTCACCACTCAAAATGTGCAGCTCCATGAGATACACATGCATGCCAAATATCAAGTTGCCATATTCAATATTACAAAAGTATTCATACAATGAGCGATTTTGGCCACCTATATTTGACCTCTGACCTTAAAGGATGACCTTGACCTTTCACCACTCAAAATGTGCAGCTTCATGAGATACACATGCATGCCAAATATGAAGTTGCTATCTTCAATATAGCAAAAGTTATTGCAAAATGTTTAAGTTGGCGCAAACCAACCAACAGACAAACCAACAGACAGGGCAAAAACAATATGTCCCCCACTACTATAGTGGAGGACATAAAAAGGTTTAAGGCTTACAGAAGGAAGTTAGTGGTTACAGACACTACGAATTTTAGCGTAGCATAATCAAAATGGTAGATACATTGCCCCAGATAAGCTGCGTATCTGCGTGTTTCACCCTATTAAAATGTTTAAAAATGCAAAGAAATACAAAATCATGCGTATTGAAAACACAACCAATTTGACTTTTACACAAATTTGTCAAATTTGATGCGTATTATCGTAACGCGGTGACGCTTACATTCAGCAAGCTCAGCAAACGGTCATAGTTATTTAAACGCTATGCGGACTGGAATTCATAGTTAAATTAAGCGTCTGACCAAATTATTAACGACGACAAACATGAGTTTTAAATCTGACTTAATTCGTCGCTCATTGTGCATGTATTTGTAAAGCGTCTGTACTTTTGGTTTCTATAATGATGCGAAGTAATCATTCGTGTTACCGGTTTTGTTAGAAACTGTGTATACAGCAGTTGAGTTGACATCCAAAAAACATGATGGAAAGTCTGTGACTGAACAAACCTGTCAAAAGTATAAAAAGGCATGTCCTTTGTTAGAAATTGTCGACATTTTTGTAAGTTTATATCATGGACAGTTTCAAGGATTAAAGATATTACGAAACATAAGTTTATAAAAATTTATGATGATAGTTTACAGTTCTATTGAATCAATACAAGTGTGCAGCGTCAATAGAAGTAAATCAGCAATTTCTTTAAGGTATGCATTTTTATTACTCATTTCCCTCTATTTGAAGAATGAAACCAACCTATTTTTCAAAATCAATTGGTGAAAACCCTATTTCCCAAATAATTATCTGGGGCACTGTAGATACATACCTGAGTCATTACAAAAGGTTTGTTCTTGTCTTCTCTCCATATTAAAGGGTTGTATCATCGTAAAGAACACAGACATATTAAGATAAATCATTTTAGAAAAAGAAAATCAGGTTATAGTGTTCCTAAATAAATTGTTCATAAAATAATTCCACAAGAATGCTTACAATATTTCATCCCAAAAGGTCTTGCATTACCTTTTTTGCACATTAATCTATTGCACAATGTATGATATAACATTCCAACATAAAAGATGAAACTTTCTCATGAGTAAAACAAAATATTTGTGAGAAATAGAACAGGGACTTTTTTCCTTCATTTTTTACACATTTTTGTAGTGTCTGTAACTTTTTCTAAGTAGTATTTTTTTCAATTTTGATAATATTTTAGCAAGGCAAATTTCAGCCAACTTAGACATGACACGAATTCACATTAGCAAATGTAGTATTTATACTTTTGCATGGAAAAACTTCTAAACTATTGCCACGTAAAACTTTCAATGGTTACAGACACTACAGAATTTTAAATAAAAAGATTTACCAATGAACTATCATTATTGCTTAAACCCCGGCTTATCTAGTAGTTTGAATGGGTGTTGTACTTATCCTAATACATAACTGAATTTTTTATGTTAATACAAGTTTAATTTACTAAAATTTTGTACCAATAATTGGAGTATAACAATAAGTATATGTTTGAATTTTAGTGTTGAAACAAAATCCCTGCAAGTAGTATTTTACTTATAAAATCCATAATATTTTACCCATTTCATTTATTCAAGCAGCAAATCGTACCGGATACAAGTATGTGAAAGATTATACCAATGTTTGCATAATTTGTTGCTGATATCAAGAGCATTTCTCATTTAAATCAATAGATTCTTTCAAGTGAGACTGCATAACGCTAAAAAAAGGCCATTTTTAGAGCATGTTTCAAGGTATATCTCAAGAACGTGTAGCACTAGCCTCTTGAAATTTTCAGGAAAGTAAGATGGGTATATGCCAGTGTAGTGGACCTTTAGAATTAATTCGTATCTTGTATATTTTTTCTTAGCCATGGATATAACATAAAAAATGCAAATCAGCACCAATACCGTGTTTTAGCCGTAATATAATAAATGCTTTAACTTTGTGAGTAGACTGAACTACAATTTTCCAACACTTGTTTCCGTGACGCACATTCACGGTGCATATTTCTGATAAATATTATATTTTTAATTTTATCTCAAACGTAGTATTTTGCGTGAATTGACACACGCATTACATTATTCCCTAATGACCATATGATATCCGTTGTTAATTTGAATGGTATTTATTATTTTCGCCGTAAATCGCAATTTCTCGTCTGCTTGCCGCCATTATGGACGTGTGTTAAAACAGGCGTGCTCAATCCCGATACATCGACTATCGTCGGTATTCTCCGCAATAGAGAGAAAGAGATGTGTATACTGGATAACAACGTTAAAACATATATATTCGGCTAAATTTGCGAACCAATACGCAAGTCAGTTGTTGTTCGGTGACGACTCGACAAGCTCGATCAGCACTCGTTCCCCGGGAGGCTTGAATTTTAACGTTTCTTACTACGCAAGCGCCAAAATGATTATGATTGACAAATTACCCGCAAAGACCAAAAATAAGCGAAAGTACGATTAAAAACTGAAATTTGACCATTTTGATAGATGGATCCGTAGTTTTTCAGTACAAATCCGTAGTGCGTAGTTTAGCCAAATAATCCATAGTAACTACGGCGAATCCGTAGAAGTAAACAGGTCTGATTAGATATCAATGGAACAAATGTTCTAACCAAGTTGTATGAAGAATGAACAACAAATGTCCCCTCCCCTGGCGGCCATGTTTTTCAAAAGACATGAACCATTTTTGAACTCGTCCAAGATATCATTGAGACAAATCTTCTGACAAAGTTTAATGAAGATCCGAAAATAAATATGTCCGCTACAGTGTAAACAAGAGATTGCCAAGCAATATTGTCCCCTACCGGTGACACTCCACCATTGTCAGATTAAAAAAATATATTTGATGCCATACAAACCAGAATTCTTGACGCAGGAACAAAATGAAATGACATTCATAACCTCCATATTGCCATCTATCCATTTTTCAAGTTTCATGAAAAAAATGAAGAACTTTTAAAGTTATCCTAGGATCCCGAAAAGTGTGACAGACTGACAGACAGACTCACGGACACACAGAGCGCAAACCATAAGTCCCCTTCGGTTTCATCGGTAGGGGACAACAAGGCAAATATTCATGACGCACAACGGAATACAGACAATTGACAAAAGGTGATCAAAAAAGTTAACCATGAGCAAAAAATATTAAAAAGATTGTCACCATGTTGTAAGATGATATTAAAACAAATCGAGTAAACTAAATCAAGAGATGATAACAACATTTGCACTCAGCAAGTGTCATTCAGATTGAACTAAATATGTGACTAAAAGTATTCACAATGTTTCACAATAAACTACTGTAGACATACATCAAACTACCTACCCCCTGACAAGACTTGTTTATAAACAAACATGAACTATTAACTGACTCAACTTGCAATTATATTTCTTATTAAAAAAATCAATAAATACGTTTTAAAACACAAATCTTTGATAATGTGGGTTATTGTATTAAACAATAAAACCCAGTTTATTTGAGCAGAAATGTTGACTCTTCAAGGGAGAGTATCTTGAGCATACTATGTTGATGAATAAAGAGTTCTCTCAAATTCCTGAGTAAGAGTTACTGCCCATTGTATAAATAGAAAGTTCAGAGATCACTTTCTATCTGGCATTGGATTCCAAGGCTTAACCATACAGATAAAGTTGAAATGAAAAAAAATCTTCATTAATCTGCAGAGATATTTCTTAGTTATATAACAAAACCATCACAAAATGTCTGGAAAAGGTAAACCAGCAGGAAGGAAGAGGAAAGCTCAGACAAAACTGCCAGAAAATCAGGAAACTAGAGTGTTGACAAGCTTTTTTACTTTATAAATACAAGGAAAAAGACCCCTCCTCCCTCCCCTGGCGGTCATGTTTTTTTCCCAATCCAAGCCATTTTTTAACTCATCTGTCGTATCCAGGAAACAAATGTTCTGTCCAAATTTCATGAAGATTGGGCAAAAAGTGATTCTTGTAGACTGTTGACATGTTTTCATTACATACATAAAGAGAAAAATGCCCCACCCCCTGGCGGCCATGTCTTTCCACCCATGATTACCAATTTCAAACTCGTCCGAGATATCTATAAAATCGATGATTAGAAAATTGTGTATGATGATTTGGCAAAAATTATGACTTCTCGGGGGGTGGGGGGGCATGCGTATACGGGAGCTTACTGAATTTAAGTGAGAAAGTTGGAACAAAACTTCCAAGATGGCGTCGTTTTAGTGTTTTTATGTTAAGGAGTAGCAGATAATTTCACCCAGTAAGCCAGTTTATATTTCTTTTCGGATCTACGATGTTTGTGCTCCCCTCAGAGTTTTGTTTCAATACCGTAGACGTCCGAATGAAAAAGTTATTGAAGCAAAACTGTCAACAAATTTGTTGTTTTATTTCTTGACCTTCGAGATGATTGATGTTCGAATATCATTTTCTCTCACAATAAACAGTATTTATACATGTTTACAGTAAAATATAACATAAACCACGATTATTGTATTATCTCGACGCGTTTTTATGTCTATTAATTTATTTAATGCCGAATTATAACGGGTTTACTCCCCTTTTTGGAACTAAACTTCCTTTTAAGCACATTTTGGGACCTGACTTCCAAATGATAAACAGCTCTTTCCTATGTTAGAAGGTTTTATGCGAAAAAACTTTCGTGAATGACTTCCGCATTGGTGCGAATGTTTTGGAAAACATTTTCACTTGAGGAAATCAAGTTATCTTTTTTATTAATTGTTATATTATTAGTTTTTATTATTATATGTTTTATCGCGTACTTAATGCTTACATTTAGTGTGTGTAATATAAGACAGTCGACGGTATTATTAACACAGTGTAATTCTTACCTGTTTATTTTAACACATATGGACATACTTAATATGTTTGAATATGCATCAAACGGAATACTATGCCTAGTTAACGGAATACTATAATTACTATTTCCAGATATCAAGACGCCAGTTATATATGTTAAGGATGCCAAGATTTAAAAAGACGGTGTAACGAAGTGTGTACCGCTCTAGAAAGCGAAAGGTACATGAAAACCCACCTATCAAACAAAAAAAATTACGTCGAAGAACCATGCCAAACAATCACATGTACGTGCAATATAAGTGTAATGAAAAACAGAAAAGAGTAAAGCAGTTTCGATACTAGTATAAGGTTAATGTAACCAAATACTGCCATTGTTGCGATTCGGAATACATGAAGCAATTTGGAATACCTGACACCTGCTTAGAATATGCATATCGGTAGATGTTTTTTTAATGGAAACTTAAATATTAATTGTTTATTTAATACAATGACATTTGACACTTGTTACCATAACGATACTGATACATATATGTGACTTTGATGTGACACATTTTGGACGACCTTCTTTTAAACCAGTTCTGAGTAGGTCACTATATTATAATCGCAAAAAGTGAATTTGTAGTGGATAGAAAGATTTGTGCAAATGCAATACACGATATGATTTCAGTAGAAGTGATCAACATATAGATGTATTTTTTTCTCTTTTATATATATGTGAATACATATTATTTAAGACTGTTGTATCGAGGGAATAACGTATTGGTTTACTTAGAAAGATTATTTCGTTTGTTCTTAACATTGCCTTCTAATCGTAAGTAATAATAATATGTCAACTGTATAACGAATTTATTCCGACCGAAATATTTTTTATCATGTATGTAAGTGCTGAAAACATTTAAAAATGTATACAGAGACATCGTTGGAAGAAATGATGTAACACAGATAATGGTTTATTTTCATAAAAAAAGTTCGAAACTAGCATCATGACATAAACGGAACAAAACGTGTAATTACTAGCACTCATAGCAATTATATGTCAGACTTGTCTATGTAGAAATAATCAAATAAAACATACAAAAACACATATTACATCAGCTGTTCATTTTTTTTGTTTGGTTCGTTTGTTTTATTTGCTGTTTTTGTCCGGCTCTGTTGAAGGACTCTCTCTTGCATATTCTACATTTAAACTCATGTGGTCCATAATTGGGGAATGGTATCCTAGTCCTCCGCTAATTTTAAGTTCCTAATTACGTAATTTTATACTGCAACGAAAGATGCACTTATGATCGCCATTTAACCTTCATCATCTGAAGACAGTAAAAGAATGGTTAAAGAAAATTTCATATCACAATAAGGTCGAAACTTCATAAAATACATTGAATTAATTAAAATATTACTAAAAGGGCTGATAAACATTCTATTATCTCGTACATCAGCCACCCCACAACCCATCTTCTTTAAAATCGGTGAATTGATTCAGTTGGTCGGCAGATTTTGTGTACAGCATTTTTATAATTCTACAGTAAAATGATTAAGAAAACACTTAAATTGCACCACATAAAATGCTATAAAACTATAATATTGAAGTACACATATAAACTTTATTATAGATGGGTAGCTATTTCGTGTCAATCTCATCACATATGAAAGAGCTGTTGGTCATTTGGAAGTCATGTTATGCTGCTTAAAGTGCATATAGATGCATAACTTAATTTAGATTAAGCAAAATAAAACACTAGGTATTTGTCAAGATTCATGAGAGTCAAATATATACTAGAAGTAAGAGCGTAATCGTGCGCAGCGAGATTTGTTCATAATTATAGAATTGAAGCTCTTATTGCTTTCTTTCGAAATAATGTCATGTCTCCGCACAAATATGCAATACGCCTCGGTGTTTTTTAATATGCGGATTAATGCTCCGTTTTAGATCCATAATTAATGAACGACTCAATATTTTCAAAAATTAACACCGGATTAAGGTTCACCGACATTTATTCATACATATTTGATATAAATATTATAGAGCTGAACAAAAAAAAATCATTAAACCCTGTTTTCCCGGCACATGTGCTGGACATACACCTTTAAATAAGAGCACCGCCTTGCGGTTGCAGACCGCTCATCTATTTTTCTTTTTAAAGGTGAAGGGACCTATCTCTATTTCAATCACAAAGGAGGGAATGGTGGAGTGAAGAGGCGTGTATAGTGTGGGGGTGTGGTCATTTATTACATTATCTTCCAAAAATGCAAAAAAAAATGCAAAAACAAATATATTTTTTTCGGGGGGGGTGGGATTCTTGGTTGGGATGGTTGGACGGTATTTAACAAAAAATTATAAAAATAAATGTGTGTATACTTTAAAAAAAATTGGGGGGGGGGATTCGGGAGGAGGGGGGGGGGCGGCGTGGGGATGGTTTAGGTAGAGTCTATTGTGGTTTGTCAGGTAAGAGTTGTTTTGTCAAAGTATCAATCAAATCTAATCATAAATAAAGAAGTTATGGCAATTTTAGCAAAATTTAAGAAATTTACCTTGAGAGACAAGGTAATTAAAAGGTCAAGGTAAAGTTCAACTTGCCAGGTACAGTACCCTCATGATAGCATGAAAGTATTTGAAATTTGAAAGCAATAGCCTTGATACTTTAGAAGTAAAGTGGATCTAAATACAAAATGTAAACATATATTCAAAGTCACTAAGTCAAAAAAGGGCCATAATTCCGTAAAAATGACAACCAGAGTTATGCAACTTGTCCTTTACTGCCCCCTTATGATAGTTAGCGAGTGTTCCAAGTACGAAAGCAATATCTATGATACTTAAGGGGTAAAGTGGACCAAAACACAAAACTTAACCAAATTTTCAATTTTCAAGTATAAAGGGCCCATAATTCCGTCAAAATGCCAGTCAGAGTTACATAACTTTGCCTGCACAGTCCCCTTATGACAGTTGGTAAGTGTTGCAAGTAGCTTTGATACTTTAGGAATAAAGTGGACCTAAACACAAAACTTAACCAAGTTTTCACTTTTCTAAGTATAAAAAGGGCTCATCATTCTGTCAAAATGCCAGTCAGAGTTACACAACTTTGCCGCACAGTCCCCTTATGATAGTTAGTTAGTAAGTGTTGCAAGTATGAAAGCAATAGCTTTGATACTTTAGGAATAAAATGGACCTAAACACAAAACTTAACCAAAATTTTCAATTTTCTAAGTATAAAAAGGGCACATGGGACATAACGGTATATGCAAATTGTTTATTCCTATAGCATATTGATTATTCTTATGATAGAAATTTAAGTACATATAGATTTAATAATAAGGAAATATTTTAATAATATGTTTGAGCAATTGATTAGTAACTATTGTAATTACTAATATGTAAGGAAATAATAAAAGATTATTTACATCAATATTTCTATCTTATACATAAGCAGAAGTTAAAAGTTAAAGTGGTCAAACTATTTGAGAGTTCATCTTGTGCATGTAAAGACTAGTGAAAATATTGGAAGGTTTGTCAATAAGCACGTTAACATGATATAGTGTGGGGTAAATAGATTGAAAAGTTGAATACAATATGTTGAAATTAGAAAATCAAGAGACCATATAACTATCAGACATTTGATTAACGAAACGGTCAACTTATTGACATTTAGGATTGCTATTACCTCATATCATGGGAACAGACCACATGAAAGGGGTGAACGGAAAGTCTTATTTGTACAGGCCATATAAAATAATTCACAGGCATTCACAGGCAAACACAACATAAAGTTTTATGTCACACCGAGTAATGAGGTTTTAGAATATTCTATAAGCAAGTAAGAACTCGAACAGATCGGGCTATCAATTCCCAAGGTGCAATGTAACCAATCCGTAATAAGACCGGACATTGGTGACCAATGGAAATTGCAAGGAAATTTTATGTCAATTAACCTGGGGATAAAATGCAGTGTTTTAGTTAGTAGTAGGCAGGCTGAGGGTAGATTGGAAAGAACTTTGAGATTTGTCACGTCTTCTTGACGTGGTGGCCATGTTGGCCGCCGCGCTGAAAAATTGTACCTAATGAACATTCGCAAGCGTTGTATTGGAAAATATTCAACAGAAATAAATCGCGCTGAAATCAGAAATGAACTTTGTTTGTAAATGTGTGTTCGCCACGAACAATGTGTAATTACGTGACACACATAATTCTGTCAAAATGCACGACAGAGTATCTAACATTGCCAGCCCAGTCCCCTCATGATAGTAAGTAAGTGTACCAAGTTTGAATGCAATAGCATTGATACTTTATGCGAAAAGTGGACCTAAACGCAAACTTAACCGGAAGCCGACGCCAAGGTGATGACACTAGTTCATTTTTTTTCAAAAAATAGATGAGCTAAAATCGCTATACCTATTCCAGTACTTGTGCAGTTAATAGATTGTAAACAATGACGGTTGAAATCCGTACGTGGGAATTTTTCTGGTAACCTAGAACGACGTCAACGTTCATGAAGCCTTTCATTCATAAATGTATACATGCATCGGGTGTCAAAACCAGCATCCCCGGATGTAAAATCTATTTTTGACCTGCATATTATCGGCTGCTGTGTGCACCCGCCAATTAGTTTAAAATGGATTCCGAACCGGTAAGTCGATTACAAACATCAGAACATAATATCCCTTCCAAAAAGGGCGCTATGCTGCTTAAAAGTACATGTATATTGCAAACAAGAATATCTATGAAACTGATGGATGCTCCCCGATGATGCGCTTTGTCATTCTATGTGTTAATAACCACCTAGAAAAATCTATTATTAGCCTCAGTTACCTTGACCTTGAGCCGAGTGACCTCAAACCTCATCAAAAGGTAAAGGTCTATGCAAGGTACCTACATGGCAAATATATAAAAGATCGCCAAAGTATTGAAGACCCTATGAGAAACTGTAAGAAAACCGTGACGGAAAATCTATTATTTGCTTCGGTGACCTTGAGCCCAGTGACCTCAAACCTCATCAAAAGGTAGAGGTCTATGCAAGGTACCTACATGGCAAATATATAAGAGATTGGTAAAGTATTGAAGACCCTATGAGAAACTGTAAGAAAACCGTGACGGAAAATCTATTATTTGCTTCGGTGACCTTGAGCCCAGTGACCTCAAACCTCATCAAAAGGTAGTGGTCTATGCAAGGTACCTACATGCCAAATATGAAAGAGATCGGTAAAGTAACAGAAGCATGACGGAAAATCTATTATAAGCCTCGGTGACCTTGACCCCAGTGATCTCAAACCTCAACAAAAGGTAGAGGTCCATGCAAGGTTACTACATGCCAAATATGAAAGAGATCGGTAAAGTATTGAAGGTGCTATGAGCAACTGTAACAAAAGTGTGAGAGAAAAATCTATTAATAGCCTCGGTGACCTTGACCCCAGTGACCTCAAACTTCATCAAAAGGTAGAGGTCCATGCAAGGTACAAACATGCCAAATATGAAAGAGATCGGTAAAGTATTAAAGGTGCTATGAGAAACTGTAACAAAAGTGTGACGAAAAATTCTATAATTAGCCTTGTTGACCTTGACATTGACCCCAGTGACCTCAAATCTCAAAAGGTAGAGGTCCATGCAAGGTGCGTACATGCAAAAATAAAAAAGACCGGTAAAGTATTGAGGGTGCTATGAGAAACTGTAACAAAAGTGTGACGGAAAAATCTTATATTAGCCTCGGTGACCTTGACCCCAGTGACCTCAAACCTCATCAAAAGGTAGAGGTCCATGCAAGGCACGCACATGCAAAATACGAAAGAGATTGGTAAAGAATTGAAGGTGCTATGAGAAACTGTAACAAAAGTGTGACGGAAAAATCTATTATTAGCCTCGGTGACCTTGACCCCAGTGACCTCAAACTTCATCAAAAGGTAGCGGTTCATGCAAGGTACCTATATGCCAAATATGAAAGAGATTGGTAAAGAATTGAAGGCGCTATGAGAAACGGTAACAAAAGCGTGACGGAAGTAAGGAAGTATGGACAAACTGGCAACTATATGCTCCACCGAAATTTTATTTCGGGGAGCATAAAAGGTGAAGTTCCCCAGGTACAATGTCGCAGTTTATTACAATACAAGTTATGTTTCATCTTTTGTAATGTAGCTTGAGGTTTCGTATCTTTGAAAAGTATGAAAGATGTATACGTTTAAACAGAGGAAACGTTCTTTAAAACATTCATATCAATGGTAAAATCATTCACGACAGAAAGTTCGTGTATTACCTTCTTACATGGGTATGAGCTGTGTTAGTCATTTGGAAGTCATGTCCCAAAATGTGCTTAAAAGAAAGTCAGATCCATAAAGAGGGGTAAAATCAATAGTTTTTGGCAATAAATTAGTTATAAGAGATAAAACGGCGCCAGGAAAATGAAATAATCATGGTTTTAGTTACATTTTACCATACACGTTCATCAATACTGTGTATTATAGGAGAAAATTATATTTATACATCCCATTTCTCGAACGTCACGTAAGGAGAAAACAGATTTGTGGAAGGTTTTCTTCAACTTTTTTATTCCGACGTCTACGATCTTGAAACAAAACACCGAGGGAAGCACAAACACCGGAGAGCCGAAAGGACGTATTCAATTAAAATAATTATAAATACAAAAGGGCTTACCGGGTTAAAATATCCTCTCTTCCTTCAAGAAAACCCAACAAACGACGCCATCTTTGAAGTTTAGTTCCAACTTTCGCACTTAAACGCGGTAAGCTCCTGTATACGCATGCCCCCCTGTAGTGTGTTAACAAGCTTTTTTTACTATATAAATATAAGGGAAATGACCCCCCCCCCTCTGGCGGCCATGTTTTTTATACCGATCCGAACCATTCTTAAACTCAACCGTCATATCTAGAAAACACATAATCTGACCAAATTTCATGAAGATGGGACCAAAAATGTGACTTCTAGAGTGTTCACATGTTTTCACTATATACATATAGAGAATACTGCCCGACTCCTGGCAGCCAGGTTTTTTAACCGATCTGGACCATTTTCGAACTCGTCCGAGAAATCAATGAAACCAATGTTATGACCAAGTTTCATTGGGCAAAAATTGTGACATCTAGAGTGTTCACAAGGTTTCTCTATAGCCATATAAGGAATACTACCCCGGCCCCTGGCGGCCATGTTTTTCAACGGACCGGAACCATTTTTGAACTCAACCAACATCATTTAGACAAACATTTTGACAAAGTTACATGAAGATTAGGCATCAAATGTGACTTCTACCGTGTTCACACGGTTTTTCTTCCTTTTGACCTTGTGACCTAGTTTTGACCCAGCATGATCCAGTTTCGAACTCAGTCGAGGTATCAATGGGACAAATGTTCCGACCAAGTTTCATGAAGATCGGACGATAAATGTGGCCTCTAGAGTGTTCACAAGGCAAAATGTTGACGACACACGACAGACCACGCACAAAAGGCGATCACAAAAGCTCACCTGAGCACGCTAAAACAAAATTTTCTTTAATAAAATTCATTTTAATTATTAAATACTTACCTGCTATCCCTAGTTATACCTTTTCAATGTGGGTTAGCTCCTCCAGAAATCTTCAAGTGCCGGAATCGGCCAGCTCTTCAACTGAAAACAGATCAGGTTAAACATAGTACAATGTAACCTAACTGGAAATCAAGAACCGCAACTCATCTTCCTTTTCATACAATTATAAAAGTATTAAACGATGAGCGGGATGGGAGGTGGAACTTACCGATAGCAGGTAAGTATTTAATAACATAAATGAATTTTATTTAAGAAAATTTGTTTAAATGTCATAAATACATTACCTGCTATCACTAGCTGATTTTGTAGCTGCGGCGGGAAGGTTAGTTTAAATTTTCCCATCACAGCAGAACCCATATTCAGGTTTTTTAGCCAGAGATAGTAAAACAACGTCCTTATGTAATCTTTGTCAGTAAAGTATTGTTCTTTAATTTCCGGATAGCGTCAGTACATTACGCCATGGAAGAAACTACAGTTTGAGCCACAACAAGAGGACCCAACATATATAAATTGTTTTGTTGACACTCAAGACAACGAAGATAGAATGAGGAACAGGTGGTCGGATTCCTCCAGAAGGCAGCTTGAAGCACTTCAGAAAGTTGAACATTAGTAATATACGCCCACAAAGCCGAAAGAACTCTTAATTGATGCGGTCTAATCTTTAACAGGAACAAATCCCTAGATGACAGAGAAGAGTAAGCCTTCCTAATAGTCGAGGCTACCCGATGAGAAATAGATGCCGCAGACACATCCCCCCTTTTAACGGAATGAAAAGTCTCTTAGGAGAACCTAGAAAAGACTTTACTCTTTTAAGATAGAATTTTAACGCCCTGACAGGGCATCGAAGTCTATCATCATCATCATGTCCACAAGTATTAGAAAGACTTTGAAGGGTTAAGAAGCCATAGAGGGGAGTTGATTTTTAGCAAGAAATCCTGGCTGACATAACAACGTAACAGATCCATCTGAGGAATCAAAACGAAGATGACCATCCTCGATAGAAGAGCATACATTTCACTTCTCCGTTTGGCTGAAGCCATAGTAAGAAGTAAAAAGGTTTTCCAAGTTAGGAACTGCAACGAAGCTTGATCAAGAGGCTCATAAGGAGCCTTAGTAAGAGAATCAAGAACAAAAGCCAAATCCCATTTAGGAGCAAGTGTTCGAGAAACAGGACGTTTGAGTTCCAAATCTATAATCAGTTCCGAAATAGCTGGATCAGCACAGACTTGTGATGACTTACTCTACGCCAATGTATGCAAAATCATAGATCTGTATCCTTTGATGGAGCTAAGAGAAAGTTTCTTATCATCAAAAAGATGAGAAAATCCGCTATGTGTCTTGAAGAGAGATTGAGGGGATCAATTTTCTCTCGAATATACCAATTAGAGAAGAGTTTCCAGCGAGAATCATAGACTGCTTTGGTGGACTTTCTCCTTGCAGAAGCAAAGAGGTTTGTAGCCCTGACAGAAACTCGTTTCTTCTGCAGAGATTGCCTGATAACGGCCAGACGTGTAAATAAAAATTGCTGGATCCGCATGAAGTCTGCCTCTCTGAGACAGAAGATCTATTCTGTGAGGAAGTTTCCTGGGATAATCATACAGGATACTGAGAAGATCGTTGAACCAAGATCTCCTGGGCCACCAAGGGGCAATTAGGAATATGCGACACGCACTCACCCTGATTTTTGCCAATATCTGGGGAATCAGAATGGGTCGGGGATAGGCGTAGGCGTCCAGTTGGTCACAATCGAATGAAAGCGCGTCTACTGCCCACGCTGCAGGATAATAAACTGGACTCACATTCAGTGAAAGTCTGTGGTTGTGTCTGGTCGCGAATAGGTCAAACAGAGGATAACCAAACACGAGAAAGATCTGATTGGTCACTTATGGATGAAGTGTCTTCTCCGATGGAAGTAACTGGTGTTTGCGAGACAAACCATCCGCCATGGCGTTTAGGCGACCTGGAATATATTTGGCCGGAAGAGAAATGTTGAGCTTCTTGCAAAGTACAAGTTACTTCCTGGTTTCCTGAAACAGGGAGTGAGAATGTGTTCCCCCCCCCCCTGTGCCTGGATGTAAGTGACAACTGATGTGTTGTCTGTTGACACCATCACACAAAAGTCTCGAAGATGTGACTGGAAATGAGATACAGCTAGAATAACTGCTCGCATTTCTAGATTGTTGATATGTAGATGTGACTCCTGATAAGACCACAACCCTGAAACTATCAGACTGAGTGGTTCCAGATGAGCACCCCACCCTTCCTTGCTCGCGTCCGTCATTAGATATAAAGACAGTTGCGGAGGAAGAAGGAGCACTCCTGCCAAGAGAGTATTCTCATCTAGCCACCACTGAGGATGAGGTATTAACTCCGGAAGAATTGGAATCTGCGACAACATATTGTCCGGAGACCATTTCCAACAAGAGAGGGCCAAGCAATATGGTCCCCTACCGGTGAAACTCCACCATTGTCAGTATTTTTTTTATTTTATTTTTACATTTGTTGCCACAGCAACCACAACTTTTGACGTAGGAACAAAATGAATTGACGTGCATAATCTCCATATTGCCATCTGTCCATGTTTCAAGTTTCATGAAATAAATATGAAGAACTTTTTAAGTTATCGCAGGATGCAGAAAAGTGTGATGGACAGACTGACAGACTGACACACAAAGCGCAAACCATAAGTCCCCTCCGGTTTCACCGGTAGGGGAAAACAAGCTGAGAAGTAATGCTGAAGAGGACGAAGGAACAGACGTCCTAACTGGACAAAGTCCACTGGTATTTCCGGCATCGGCGGTAGAAACGGTTGTCCCCTAGGGCTGATAAGGAGGCTGGCCGCTGTCAGCAGGAGGTTTGAAATTCCTCTTATTCAGCTGAGGTTTGCTCTTTTTACCAGAGTTCTTAACAGACGACCTCTGAGAAAAGAAAGGTCTGTTACTTGAAGACGGTCAATTACAATCTGACAGAGGATACCAGGAAGGCTTTTTAGATAAAAGATTATTCCTTCTATCCTTCTTAACTACTGGAACTGCCGGTGGTCTAGAAGCTGGACGCTTAAAGACCCCTTGGTGTTGACTAGTTATTTCTTGCTTAAGAAGCATGAAGTTGATCATCTTTGTCCGCTGTGAGTGCTTCTTGTATCTTCTCACCGAAAAGAAATCCTGATGAGAGAGGTGTTGCTCTGAGAGAATTTATAACTGGTTCTAATAGAAACTCTTTAGGTAAAGATGAAAGGATAAGATCTCTAAGAATCCTTAACATCTCCGACATTGAAGAAGCCACATTATGTGAAAGGCACAATGTCGTTTGTGATAGATGTATCTATAAATCCTGAAGTTCTTCCGGAACAGAGTCCGACCAATCACATACCAAGCGCAAAATAGTCACTAGCATTAAGTCTACCTGGTAAGATAGACCTAAAGCTCTCCGCTCTCTTCCTTCCCATTGTTCTAAGATGGAATAAGGAACAGAAACTGAAGTTGACGAACTAGGCTTGGTAAGCAAAAGCTTATTGATGTCTGGATCCTGAACCGGTAATTTTGAAAAATCCAAACCGGAAGTCGGATCAGGTACAGGATGCTTATATTTTCGAGCGCGTTCCTGAAGTTTAGGCTCATTTTATTAATTGAATTCAATGATTGAAACACAGATAAAACAGAAGGACCAATCGGAAGGCGTGTATCAACGCGGTAACTCGCCTTAGTAACCCTGTTAGGATCAAATGTACGAACTAATTGCTCAATGACCAAGATCGAATTAGTAGACACCTCCACAGGTCGTGAAAAATACTCTTTGCCAAGAGTCTGGAACATCAGTTCAAAGATCTGATTATTGATGCCGAATATTGATCAGTATCAATGTCTGCATCTGCAGCAGGCTCACTCTCAACAACACCAGCAGTGTGCAAAGAATCCATGAAAACAGAGGTAGGGATAATAGGAAGATTATCCTGCATAAAATTGTGATTCTCTGGTGAAGACGAATGACCATCCGCAAAGTCGACACACTGATAATTAAAACCGGAAGTCGACGGTATATTATCAGAAGTGGCACATTGTCCAAAGGAATCTTGAACCCATAATGTGTCACGAATGGACGGTGTAGCAGCCAGGGGTACACGACTAAGAACTGTAGTAGAAACCCGCGGTGCTCTCAAAGCAGCCGTAGTGGTGAGATGAACAGCAGAGCTTAAGGGCTGTGAAGTAGGACCAGTCACTGCAACATGATTTCAAACTGGAAACTGGTACTTTAGGTATGGAGACATTACAATCCGAAATAGGATAGTAATGAGAACGATCATGAGTCAGAGCGACAATACCTACGTGAAGCTTGTCTACGACCTTTATCCCTGTGATGCCGAGAGCTATATTGGCTGCGACGGGAATGACGTCTCATAGAGTATCTTTTTCGTGAGAATCCAAATGATCGGTAATGAATATGTTCATGAATACATATGCAAAACAATAATAAAAACGAGCATTTTGTATCTACAAACATCTATTTTACCAGACCACATCTGACGTTGAAATTTCGGCAATCGCCATAAGGAACACTGATTTTTAATTGGTTAAGTTTATTTTATGAACAATTGTACACAATTTTCGTTGATTTTGAATAGTAATGTTACTTTAAACAATGTATATAAACTGTACAATATAGTCAATAACTTGTTGACTAAAGTGCACGTGCTTAATTCATGACCACATGCAAAAACCCGGCAAAGTCGCAAAGTCAATTAATTCTCAACAAATTATTACGAGAAAATATTTCTGAATAGAGCAGAAACGATACATTATGCAATTCATCAATTCCAAACCCAAATATACTAGCAGAATTGAATACAAAGACCAAATTTCAAAGCCGATGAAAAATGGCGATCTGCAAGGCGTTATCCAGAAAAAAAAGATGAGTTGCGGATCTTAATTTCCGGTTAGGTTACATTGTACTATGTTTAACCTGAGCTGTTTTCAGTTGGAGAGGTGGCCGATTCCCGGCACTTGAAGATTTCTGGAGGAGCTAACCCACCTTGAAATGGTATATCTAGGGATAACAGGTAATGTATTTATGACATTAAAAATTGAATGAAAAATTAGTTAGAAGGCAAGGATACCTATGGTTTCGTTAGTGTGTGACCAGATCTCTATATAATCCACCTGTCTGCCCTGGTTTTGAAACTGCACCATCAACGACACCAGCTTACCACGACATGCTCTGGGGGGAAACACAATGGAAACATGAAGATATAGGAATAGCAGGCTGTCAAGTGACCTTTTTCCAAAAAGTAGGAAAAAATAAGAACTACTTTTGCAAAAAAAGTAGGAAAAAAAAGGTTTTTTTCCCTCAAAAGTAGGAATACATAATACAAAATCTCAAGACACAAGTCCAGGAAACATAGCTTGAAACAGAGCAGGAGTTTCGTCACATGTTCTGTATGGATACCCACTTGAAGCTACCTTAAGGGCCCAGAGGATTTCAGCCTTTTTTACCTGTTCCTTGTGTGATGGATGTAATTGCATACAGATAGATTTATCCCCACCACCCTGAGAGCTGCTTGGCTTTGGAGCACTTCCAAACAAACGCTTTTGTGAATTATGATGCATGTATTTCATGTTTTCCTTGTGTTTTTGTCCATCTGCATGACTTATCAGTTGATTAGCACCAGAATAACTACACGTGATAGACTTCATGCAGACAGTACGATATCCTGCAAACTCATTGCGAGTATCTCTCTTGCACCATGACCCAAGTGTTTTCCACTGTTGTCCAACTTTGTTTTCCCACTAGTCATTTTAGCACTTATAGTGTATCTATGATTATGAAGCTTCAAGCAAAGCTAACCTGTTAAAGAAGTATAATTAGATGCTGTTCAATTTGGTGTATCATCAAATAAGTGGTTAGAGGTCTTCTGTGTATGGATATAAAAATGGTAATATATTGTGCATGTTATATCCTTAAGCAGAAGACTAAATTTATTTAGTGATACACCAATTTGTTGTACAAGATTAATACTAGTATATCAAGCAGTGTCAATGCTCTGCTACAGCTACATTTTGAAACCTTTAAATTGACAATAGGGCGCAGTTATAATGAAACAAGTTACATTCAAAATGACTGGTCATTGAAGAGCAGATTATGCAACTGGAGATAGGACCTTATCACCGGACATCTTGTATGACATCATTGATTGGTCAATAAAACAGTTGCACTACATTGTTTATTTCAGCTTCAACTAATGTTTTTCACATCATTGATGACGTTGCGGGAGTGAAATAATGCCGTTAAATATTTTTAATACTACGCTGTAACACCTTGAAGTTACCCACTAAGTATGGCATCATACACAGAATATGTATCAGGGCATTAAGGCTCTGTGCATTTATCT